>NC_044989.1:105039971-105271303 GCF_008728515.1 Papio anubis
GGTTTGTTTGTTTGTTTTACAGGCACGACTGGAGTGCAGTGGTGCAGTCTTGGGTCACTGCAGTCTTGACCTCCCAGGCTCAAGCAATCCTCTCACCTCAGTCTCCTGAGTAGTTGAGACTACAGGTGCATGCCACCACACCTGGCTAATGTTTTTTATTTTTTTTTGCAGAGACAGAGTCTCACTATGTTGCCCAGGCTGGACTGCAACTCCTGGGCTCAAGTTAATCACCGCCACCTTGGCCTCCCAAAGTGCCGGGATTACAGGCATGAGCCGCTGTGCCTGGTCTAATCTTCTGTTTTCAAGCATTGTTATGCTTGTTTGCTTGATACTGGAAAGATTAATGAAATAATATGTGATGTTTTCTGGTTTTCCAGAAAAAGTTCTACAGTCCTCCTCTCAGTTAAGGTGCTGTTATTATTAATACAGTAAGCACTATAGATGAGCACTGTAATAAATCAGGAGGCAAGTAATAATACACACAAAATCTACAGCTTATCAGTCTTTTGTAAATGCATTACTTTTACAGCAGCAACTCCCCAGCCCCCACCAAAAAACAAACAAACAAAAAAAATCCTTTAAGGGTCCAGGCGGGTTGGCTCACGCCTGTAATCCCAGGACTTTGGGAGGCCAAGGCGGGTGGATCACGATGCAGGAGCTCGAGACCAGCCTGGCCAACATGGTGAAACCCCGTCTCTACGAAAAATACAAAAATTAGCTGGGCGTGGAAGCATGCACCTGTAATCCCAGCTACTTGGGAGGCTGAGGCAGGAGAATCGCTTGAACCCAGGAGGCGGAGCTTGCAGTGAGCCGAGATCACACCACTGCAGTCCAGCCTGGGCAACAGAGCGAGACTCCGTCTCAAAAAAACAAAAAAACAAAAAACCTTTAAGCTTATACTGAAGAATTGCCATTTTTCTTGCTTTGTCCTTTTTTGTTCACTCCTGGAGGACTTCTTGTGATGAAACAAGTGAACGTTTTCCACCCCTTCTCGTAGCTTCACCCCAAATGTAATTGAATTAACTGTATGTTTTCTTTTAAGAGCTAGGGTTAACTTACCTTTAAAGAAAAGTCTCCTGCCTTATGACCCATTTTGTTTGTATATATTTACCCAAAAGCAAGGAAAGCAGATGTCCACACCAATACTTGTACTCAGTGTCCACAGCAGCTTTCTCTCTAATGGCCAGACATTGGAAACCACTCAGATGTCCCTTCGGTGTGTGGATTGAAAAACTGCAATATAGTCATCAAATAGAAGTGAACTATTAATGCATAAACAATGTGGTAGACCCCAAAATAATTACACTGAGCAAAAGAAGCCAGACACCAGAGTATATACGCTATTACTCCATTTACATAAAACTCCAGAAAACATGAGCTAGTCTGAAGTGACAGAGAGCAGATCAGTGGTTGCCTAGAAAAGTAAGAAGGGACAGAGAAGGATGAATGATTGCACAAGGCATGAGGAAGCTTTTGGTGATAACGGATATATTTAATATCTTAATTACAGTGATGGTTTTATGCCCAAACACAATTCATCAGGTTGTATACTTTAAGTAGGTATTGTTTATTTTACATCAATGATAATAAAGCTATTTTTTTAAAAAATCATAAGCTTACGCATAAGCCACAGAAATATTTTTGCTTCCAGTAGAAACCACATATTTTCATGTTCCACAAGAGTTGTATATATCTCAAAATAATATTTACACTCTTCACCATTTCACAGTTACGATAGATCCACTGCTGGATCTTGTTATAAATGTATGAATAAAGAAGCACTTTATGTTACTATAAGAAATACAAAATTTATGTTTCCAAAACTTGGTAATTTTTGTAAATTATTCCCTTTGGAAAAAAAAAAAGTATCCTGTTACTTCTAAAATCTGGTCCCTGGAACAACTATTATACTTACACTGTTTCTAAGTAAAATTTTCAAAGTTACCTTAATTAAAAATACCACTATTGCTTACACATACGGAGCACTGAATTTAGTGATATGATACATATCCTACATTTATATCTTTAAATGTTTTTGAATGTTTTGTGATAAACAATTAGGATGTCAGAATTATTTCTCTGTAATAGCAATCACATGCTTTGAGAATATGACTTTGAACTTAGCCATCGTGTGCTCTTTTGCCCCAGGTTGTAGAAATGTACTCTAGTGGAGGAGACCTTCACTTAGAACTCCCAACGGGTCAACAAGGAGGTACCAGAAAACTGTGGGTGAGTTGTAACCTAGTATCCTCTTGTGTGTGCTCCCATGAAACCAATTATTCTTAAATTGGAAAATACTTAACTCCTTATAGGCTGAACAAATATGGATGACTTCTCTTTAATCATTGTCTTAATGTTAATTTATGTCAAGTATATACGAAAATTGGAGGAGAGAGTGAGGAAGGAATATAAGTAGTAATTTTTGGAAAGGGCAGTGAATAAAATTGGTGGGAGTTCTACCCCACTACATGGAAAGTAACTTCAACTATTCTTTCTCAGAATTATATGGGTAAAGTTGTCTCTGAGTCTGATAATTTATGATGTGCTTTACACATGAAAAAAGTAAAGGATTAAAAAAATGTAGGAAGGATTCATTATGGTTTTGTTTTGTTTTTGAAGGTAAGTAATTGAACGTTCATATTCACCATTGGTAAAGGAGATGGCACTTGCAGAGGGAACCTAGGCAAGCACCTGTGATGACTTAGAAAATTTTTAATTCTTGAAGGTGATCTATGTTCACATTCAATATTGTTGAATATTTAACAATATTAACCAAATTAAAGATATGTAAGAGAACCTTATTTGTAAAGGTTCTTGCCATATGAGAGTTTTAAAAATGTTTACATGCTTTAATCCAAGAGGGAGAAGCCAGTTGTGGTCAATTCAGTTCCATACCCAGGTCACTCAGATCACTGCTCATCTGTAATTGGAGGAACACAAATTTTACCACCAGGAATAAGGTTTGAGAATCAGAGTTTCTTTATTAACTGCTGTTACACACACACAGCCTCTTGATTCTGTCTTCTGACCCCAGTCTTGACCAGGGAAGAGATGTGGAGATTACGTGTTTAGGATGTTAATATAAACATTTAGAAACAAATTTATCAGCCACTAATTTGGTTAATTCTCAGAATATATAAACACAGTAGCAAAAAGAAATATGCAATGGACAGTTTATGTCCTTTCACAAAAATGTTTCACCTTGAAATTATGGTGTTTGAGTGAAAAATCATTTATAAAGCAATGCTTCAGAGGATTAAATTCAGACTATTGAATCTGTATATATTATGCTTCTAGACAGAATAACTAAGAACTTCCTGTGAAATATAATTGGTATCTAATAAATAGAGAATTCAGATTTTTAAATAGTCAAGAATGATAATGAATGATAACAGAGAATAGCATAATGTTTTTATAGTCCTAGTGGCTGCAAAAAAAGATACAGTAATTCTTATTCCTACAAACCTAGACTGAGAAAAAAGCCAGCGGGCTGTGACCTCACCTCCAGCCTATTTCAGAGTGTATATGAGAAAACCCCAGAGACCAAAGCAACTCTCTAGAGTTGGGGAGTGGATGGCCCATCCCTCCGATCCTAGGAGGGTTCCAATCTCCTGTTTTCTGCTTTGGGACTAAAAAGAGAGTAGGGCTAAGTGAAGGCCCACTAAGCTCTAGAATACAGGGATCTCCTAAAATATGCTGAAAGGTTTGTGCAGAGAAGAAATTCCAGTAGTCCCCAAGGAGCCGTGTTATTCTAAAACCAGGAAAGAGAGTACCCCTCAAAATGTTTTTTCCAGTAAGTCTTCCTTTTAGTATATAAATGTTCTCTCATTACAGGACTGAAAATGTTTGCTGTCTTACATGAATGCAGTTGGTAAACTAGATTTCCTAGAGAAGCTTTGCATTGTTAGGTTTTCCATGAAAGAGCAGTGTAAGCCATTTATGGAGGTTCTTGTGGACCTCTAGAAAAGTCTTTTCCTCTGATGGTGACATTTCTGTTGGTTACATTTCAAGACCGAGTTATATACACAAACACCACTAACTAGCATGTTAAAAAATAACTGGTTTTGTAGGTTAGTTTTACCTTTTAATGGGGCTTTTGTAACTGACAATTTGTTTTCAGATCATTTGACTTCTTTTACTTTGCCTACTTCTCGTATCATATTTGATAGATTCTAAACAGCACGCTTTTCACATTTTAAAGTTCTCCAGAAATGGAGTGTGTGTTACATATTGGTTTAATTAGCAATGCATTTTTTATTAATGGGTATATAAAATACTCATCTTTCAGTCAGTGTCATCCAGTTCAGTAAAATATGGTGGTTTTGCTCCATTACAAACGCTGTGCCACATTGTGGTCTGTTAACTTGTCAGGAAATTCCTCCTTATGAAACCAAGGGAGTGATGAGAGCCAGTTTTTCGTCTAGAGAAGCCGATAATCACACAGCCTTCATAAGAATCAAGACGAATGCCTCAGACAGCACAGAGTTTATCATTCTTCCTGTTGAGGTTGAAGTTACAACAGGTTAGTGGAAAACCGAGGAAATCGAAAGTTGTTTTGTTTTCAGTGCAGCTTTACTCGGGCAAAGTGAACAATAATTGTTGACTTTTCTTTTTTCCAAGCTCCTGGAATTTATTCCTCAACTGAAATGTTAGATTTCGGTACACTAAGAACACAAGGTAAAAAATCTTTTAAAAGAGTCTTTATGGAGTCGTCGTTGTTGTTTTTTAAATCCCTGTATTCAGTGCTCTACTGTACTTTGTAATTCAGCTTTAACATTATTTCAGTGGGTCGCATGATCTTGAACAAACCTAGACTCAGTGCCTTTACCAGTTTATACCCCATTCCTCCGAGGCGGGTGGCATTGCTTACCAGGTTGCAAAACAAGGCCGTGGGATAATTTAAGTCACCTAAATGGAAGATTGAGGCAGAAAGTCGTTTTCTAGTTTCTCAATCCAGTTGCTCATGGATTCAGTTATGCTGAATGTTGATTTTTACTTCTGGATTTTGTTTAGATATGAGTTATTAAATTATATTATGACAAAATGTTAAAAGCTTGTCACAGCTGTTCAGAAAATTCAAATTCTACAATTAAAAACAACCAAGTCAAGAATTTTACTAAGGAAAAACTAAGAGTACTTGTAATTTGGGATGTATATGCACTATATATAATAAAATGTAGTTAAGATTGAAGACCACATCTTTAAAAGTTAGATTTGCTTTTAATATATTTTTACATTATAAATTATTAATTTGCTTCATTATGTTTTGCTGAAAAGCTAAAAGTTTAGTAATGTCTGAGTTCACTAAAAAAATAATATTTTGGGGGCTGGGCATGATGGCTCATGCCTATAATCCCAGCACTTTGGGAGGTGGAGGCAGGCAGGTCACCTGAGGCCAGGAGTTCAAGACCAGACTGGCCAACATGATGAGACCCCGTCTCTACTAAAAAAAAGTACAGAAGTCTGCTGGGCATGGGGGGCACACGCCTGTAATGCCAGCTACTCAGGAGGCTGAGGTGGGAGGATCGTTTGAACCCGAGAGGCTGAGGTTGCAGTCAGCCACGAATGCGCCACTGCACTTCAGCCTGGGTGACAGAGCAAGATTCTGTCTCATTAAAAAAAAAAAAAAAAAGTATATATTTTGGGGTTTTCAAAAATCTGGTTTAAGAGGGAACAGTTCTTATAATACACAGTGTCCTTATGAGTAAAGCAATTACCACCTAATGTTTCTTTTTATTAATGTTATTGTATTTCACAAATTGATAGCTTCAGTTTGATATCTTACAAGGTAAAGATTCTAACTTGGTTTAAAAGCACACCTTTTAAAGAAATACTTCTTTTCCTCAATTTTAACAGATCTACCAAAAGTTTTAAATCTTCATTTATTAAATTCAGGAACAAAAGATGTACCAATAACAGTAAGTTTTTACTTCTTTTTTTTTTTTCTAATTTATATATTCTTTGTTTTTAAATGTATTACAAAGTTAAAAATAATTAAACCCTTACTCTAAAAGAATTCTATTTTGTGATGACCTGGTGACATTTTGGTTCTAAGTGTGATGTGAGAAACCAGTTCCGCCCCAGCCACCCAGATTTTAAGGATGAGAGGGAAATACAGGCAGTCTTTTCAAAGTAAGTTTGAACCAAAGTTCATGAGTTTCTTATACAGGCACAGTCATATAAAAGGCCTGTTCTGATAGATCCTAAAATCTGTGGGCCATGTGGAAAGAAAAACAGGTTATAAGGATTTTGTCAGATTTTATCAGATTAAGGTATGGGCAGGAAAGAGGAAAAAGAGTCAGATGAACTGGGAAGAAAATAAGCAAAAACAAAATGTTGTAGGTAGCGGTAAAGTGCTGTTAACACTTGTCGCAGGCTCCCTAACTAGCAGTTACTGAAGTACCTCAGACAGCACATTATAAGCTAAGGCCCTCTCTCCCTCACACGTATGTACCGAATAAGTAACTTTTAGGCCATACAGTGGAATTGAGGTGCCATTAGATCGTTTTAGGGAAAAAGGGGATATCTAAGTTTTGCCTTGGCCCACAATCTCTCTTTCTGATGAGGTCCCTAACACATATACATAGGGAATCATTATATAGGAAAATAGAACATTTTTACTATAATTTGTGCTGGTACCAGAAACTTAACTTCAGTGAACTGATAAAATGAGATATAGATCATGTGGGCTTGAGATTTAAGGGAACTTTGTCCATCGATGGCCATACCCAGATTTTATCACCAGCTGGTGGAGTAGACCAAAGAGAGAAGAATATACAAACCCCAGCCAGGAAGCAAGAGATGGTCTTCCCAGGTAACCACATTCCCCTGCGCAGTGACCTTCCTCACCAGTGGGATCGGGGTGGAGATGGGCTTCCCAGGTAACCACATTCCCCTGCGCAGTGACCTGCCTCACCAGTGGGATCGGGGTGCAGGCAGCGTCCTCGTATCTGATCTGGCATTTCTCCTAATGTGATTTGGGGATTTGATGGGAAAGTTCCTTTACGAAGCCTGAGCAAACCAGCCTAACTTTTTACATACAATAAATGGACTGAAACACAAATATCTTTTTCAATGAACATTTTATAGAAAAATGAAATTGGCAATTAATCCGAAGAATGTGAAGAACTAGTATTCAGTTCACTTATGACATGGCATTAAATAGGCCCCTCTTTGTCCTTTTTCTTATTTACTAAGGAGTTTTTGGATACATTGTAGGTGAACGTTTTTGCTCTTGCTGAGTCAGGCACTAGGCTAGTGCTGTTATGTAGTAAATGTATTACTTTAATACCTATAAGGTGCAGTGGTCCTAGTTTTCTAAATAGGAAAACTGAGAGCTTTTTTTTTTTTTTTTTTTTCCTGGAAGTGACTTACACAACTATAAAAAATGCAAAAGTAGGCCAGGCATGGTGGCCTCACACCTGTAATCCCAGCACTTTGGGAGGCTGAGGCGGGTGGATCACTTGAGGTCAGGAGTTGAAGACCGGCCTGGCCCACATGGCGAAACCCTGTCTCTACTAAAAATACAAAAATTAGCCAGGCATGGTGGCACACGCCTGTAGTACCAGCTACTCAAGCTGAGGCAGGAGAATTGCCTGAACCTCAGAGGTGGAGGTTGCAGTGAGCCAAGATCGTACGGCTATGTTCCAGCCTGGGTAACAGAGCAAGACTCTGTCTCAAAAAAAAAAAAAAAAAAAGTAAAAGGTATATGAAACATGAAAGTATATTATACAGTGCCACTTAGCAATCACATATTTATGAATATATCATTTTAATTGCACAGTCAATATTCCTGTTAAAAACCTATATATATCTATTAATATAATACATCTGTACCTACCTGTGTGTGTGTCTTTTATAATATCCAAAGCCCAAACCCTGCCAGTGTTTTGGTGGTTTTCTGTTTCCTCCTTCATTCACCCATTCAATAAATATTTAATGAGCATCAACTATGCCAGCTGCTGTGCTGACTGAGAATACAGCAGTGGATCAGGCCACCGGAGTTCCCTACCCCATGGAGCTCACTGTTAATCAGGGCTTCCTGGAACTCTGGGAGATACTTAGATTTTATTCTAAGTGTAATGGGAAATTAGTATAGGATTTTAAACAGAGTGACATCATCTGATTTATGTGTTGTAAAAGGTCACTGTAGCTACTTTGTGGAGAGTGAACTTACAGACATGGAAGGACAGAAAGCAAAGGAGACCACTTGGGATCTGATTTAGCAATCAGCCTGAGAAATGATGGTGGCTTAGACTTCCCACCTTATCAGCTATGGGGCAAGCCCACCCACCGTGGAAACTGAGTTTTCAGAGCTCTTCTTAAGGTTTTTCCTTTGTGTTTCAGCATTTTCTGCATAATTCACCAGGCTTAGACTGATAGCTATTTAGAAGGGTTCCTGCCTCCTCCTGTTTCACAAACACAGAATTTTTAGGATTTGCTAAGCAGTACTAGAAGCTGGAGATTTTTTTTTTAATTCCCCTTCAGGGAATTCATTCTTTTTCTAAATATGGGATTACTAAAGCAAACAATTCCAAATATGAGTTCCTCACCTGCTAACAGACAGGATGCTCAGGTCCAAACTCTCCTAGTATGTCTCTAATGCAACTTTGAGAAAATGGCTTTCCTCACCATTTACAAAACATTAGTGCTATATAAATGATGGAATAAGTTTGCCTGAGATGTCTTCAGAGGAATGTTTGGATGAGGTTTCCCTTGGTAATGGACAAATTGGAATCCAAGTGGTCTCCTTTGCTTTCTGTCCTTCCATGTCTGTAAGCATATCAGTTTAACATACGCTTTAGTGAATTGGTACACACATTATTAGAAATACAATGTTAAATGCTGAAAGGTTATTTCCCTTGTTTGCTCAAGTGCTTTTATAAGCAGTTTTAGAATGTTCCGGACCCTTGAATTTCACTTGAGGGTTACTGAGCTTTAGTTGGGTCTGAATGTTGTGAGAAAAGCCTAGAACTATATTTAGAACATATGCCAGCTTGTGAGCTGCCTTTCCTGGGAACTTGCAACAGTGTTTCCACTTCTTGATTACCTGTGAGTTAGCAATAGTCACTAATATAAAACAGGTTGTTTGTATAAATATGCTTACTACAAGGTGGTGATTGTGTGTTTGTTCTCATTTAAAGCCACACCAGAATGGGCCGGCTACTTAAATGTTTTGTGTTGGGTTTGTTTGTTTGCTCTGTTTTTGTTTCCTTGGAGAATGGGTTTTAACAATTGGGGTTTGTTTTTACTGATAACGAGTGAACAATTCAGACCATTTGTATAAAACATGAGTTTTCAGTTGAATATTTCTTTGTTATTATTGCAGCATATTTTAAGGTAGCAATACTAATGTAAAGTTTTTATCTGGTAAGAAAAATCTTAAAGTGGTGTGTTTCATATGAAAAAGATTCATCAGCTATTTTAAGTTCTTACTACTTACAGTGACTGTATTTTAACAAACATCCTTGCTTAGCTATTTCTGGCTTGGTGGTGTACAGGCTGATAGCATTCGAAAAATGGTGTGCTTGTTACTGATGAACTCCCACGTCTAGCCTTGAAGCATATTGAAAAATGGTCAGTCCTTCATTGTATATCCAGAGTTGGTTCCTTCTGGTGCGTTCTTGGTCTCGCTGACTTAAAGAATGAAGCCACGGACCTTCACGGTGAGTGTTACAGCTCTTAAAGATGGTGTGGACCCAAAGAGTGAGCAGCAGCAAGATTTATTGTGAAGAGCGAAAGAACAAAGTTTCCACAGTGTGGAAGGGGACCCGAGCAGGTTGCCTCTGCTGACTCAGGTGGCCAGCTTTTATTCCCTTATTTGGCCCCACCTACGTCCTGCTATTTGGTCCATTTTACAGAGCTCTGATTGGTCCATTTTACAGAGTACTGATTGGTGCATTTACAATCCTTTAGCTAGACAGTGTGCGCTGATTGGTGCGTTTTTGTGGAGTGCTGATTGGTGCATTTACAATCCTTTAGCTAGACACAGAGCATTGATTGGTGCATTTACAGTCCTCTAGACAGAAAAGTTCTCCAAGTCCCCACTCAATCCAGGAAGTTCATCTGGCTTCACCTCTCAATCCCCCATCTAAATAGAACACACCAACTGCTGTTGGGGATTGGACAATGACCGTTCTAGCTGCTTCCTGCTGGATAGGGGCGAAGAAGGGACCCTACAGTGGTAGTGTCCTCCAGAGGGGAAGTTGCTAGGCCCGCCAAGGGGCCAGTGGGTCGACCCAGGGGTCCTCGGTAGAAGTTGTTAGTTGAGCTCATTTGGGGTTCCATTTGTAAGACCATCTGTAGCTTGATGGCCTCGATCCAAGAAGAAACACATTTGACAAGGAGGTTAAAAATACAGGACCCAAAGCGAGTAATAGCAAGATGGCTGTCACAGGACGTAGAAAGGGGAGAAGCCATGTCACCTAACTCCAGAGGTTGGTGTAAGAGTTTGAAAGGCGTCATCTGATTTCAGAAGCCTTTTCCTGTAAACGCGGGGCAGCATCTCATACTATCCCCAACTGGTTAGTGTAAAAAAACACTCTTCCTCTAAGAAGTTGCAGAGTCCTCCTTTCTCAGCAGTGAGGAGGTCTAGGCCTCGGCGGTTTTCGAGAGTCACTGCTGCCAGAGTCTACTTGGGATCGTAGAGTAAGGATAGATTTTGTGATTTCTTGCAAACTGTCTGAGAAGTCCTTTGAGAGTTCGTTGTAGTAGGGTAATAAAATAGATAAACCTGCTATTCCGGTTCCTGTAGCAGTGGACATTTCTGTAAGTAGGGGTATTAGTTGTATGACTCTGCGCTGAGGGACTTGAGCTTTGAGGGGCACTGATTTCCGTAAGATTAGAAGTTAGGATAGTACATGTTACACTGTTAACTTTTAGCAAACTTTTGTTGAAAGCCTTGTAAGTTTGGGATTTAAAAAATTTTTTGCTATTAATAAAACCTCATCTAGTCCATATTAACTTAGAATTGGTATAGATGGCTCCTTCCTGATTTTGTAAATACTGTAAGGTTTGGCTGAGTGCAAACAGCTTGCAGGTTTGAGCAGAACAATTATTAGGCAGTTTTTCTAACTGCTTCTACAAGAGTTCCCTTATCACTTACTGAATACGCATTGTGTCTTTTTCCCTTAATCGCTTGGGAGGAACCATCTATCTCCTGTCCTGAAAGGAGCTTCTCCTAGGTCTGGTCTGACCTTTGTATGGTAATTAGTAAAGATTTAGATCTCCTGTTAGGAAACCTGCTGGTTTAAGGATTTTTGGTAGGAAGGCTACGGGTTTTCAGTGCCCTCAGTGCTTTTGTGGTATGTCCTTACTTACACGGACAACAAGGTGGTGTTGGAGTGTTATAGGGTTACAGAGAAGACCTTCAATTATCAATTATAGGTTTTAAATTTACCCTGGCTTTTAAAGGAATACGGTTCAGTTTTTTCTTCACTACTTCCATTTCTTTTTCTTTCTCTCTGACTCCTTCTTTGTCTCTGTCTCTTCCTCCCTCTCTCTCGCTGATTTTCTGTCTCTTTCTCTCTTCCTTTCTGCTGGTCTTTGCCTGCCTCTGTCAGCCACTTATGCTGCTGTTCTGCCCTCTCCTTCCCCTTTTGATGGCTTCAGCAGTGTAAGACTGCCACCTCTTTGGGTTTTTGTATTGCGTGTAATAACTCTATAATTTCCTTGTGGTATTTAATGGGGGTTCCCCTAGAGGTTACAAATTCCCATTCTTTCCATATTGCATCATGGGCATGTAGGATTAGATAAGCATACTTGCTATCTGTATATACATTTATTCTTTTTCCCTTTCCCAGTTCTAAGGCTCGGGTAAGTGCCACTAGTTCTGCTAACTGGGCACTGGTTCCTGGGGGAAGAGGCTTACTTTCAAGTAAGGTTGCATCGCTAACTATGGCATAACCTGCCCTTCATATCCCATTCTCCACAAATGAGCTTTCATCGGTATATAGGTTAAGGTCAGGATTAGCTAAGGGGACTTCTAAGAGACCATCTCGGGTGGCATAAGTCTGGACTGTAATTTGTTGGCAGTCACTCTCGATTGGTTCCCCATCCTCTGGGAGAAAAGGGGCAAGGTTGAGGGCCACACACGTATGTATTTGAAGCACCGGTCCCTCGAGTATAGCGCCGCTATCTAGGCGGTTGTCTGATAGCCATAAACTTCCTTTGGCACCTAGTACGCCATTTACATCATGAGTAGTCCAGACAGTGAGACCCTTTCCTTGTATTATTTTGATGGCCTCTGACACTAAGATGGCCACTGCCGCAACTACCCGTAAACAGTGTGGCCAGCCTTTTGCTACTACATCAGTTTCCTTACTTAGGTATGCCACTGGTTGTGGGGTTGTCCCACAAGTCTGAGCAAGGACTCCAAGAGCTATCCCTGCTCTCTCTGTGACATATAAAGAGAAGTTTTGTCCTGTCAGAAGGCTTAAAGCTGGAGCTTGTACTAGGCCTGCTTTAAGGTTTTGAAGGCAGTTTCTGCCCCTGGTTCCCATTCTACTAGATGAGTATTTGCCCTCTGGGTCTCCTTGATTAGAGTATAGAATGGCTATCTCGCTGTATCCGGGGATCCATACTTGCCAAAGGCTGATGATTCCAAGGAACCCCCATAACTGTTTTAATGTCTTAGGGCGAGGATAAGCCAGTATAGGCTGTATTCGTTCCCTGCTGAGGGCCCTGGTCCCTCTGGCTAAGATTAGGCCTAGATATTTGACCTGCTGTAGGCAGAGCTGGGCCTTCGACCTAGACACCTTGTACACTTGATTAGCTAGAAAGTTCAAGAGATCTAGAGTAGCCTGCTGGCATGAGGCTTCCAAACTGGTAGCCAAAAGTAAATCATCCACATACTGAATTATTCAGTATGTGGATAGACTTGAGAAATGGCCTAGATCTTGGGCCAGTGTGTGACCAAACAGATGAGGGCTATCCCTAAACCCTTGGGGCAAGACCATCCACATAAGTTGGGCCATGTGGTCTGTGGGATCCTCAAAGGCAAGGAGAAACTTTGAGTCAGAGTACAGGGGAGTACAGAAAAAGGCATCCTTGAGATCCAAAACTGAACAATTCTGCTTCCTCTGATATTTGAGAGAGCAGGGTATAGGGGTTTCGTACAACTGGATATAGGGGAATTACTGCCTCATTGATCAGTCTAAGATCTTGCACTAGTCTCCACTGACCATTTGGTTTTTGTACTCTTAGAATTGGGGTGTTGCGGGGACTGCTGCATTTCCTTACTAAGCTTTTACATGTTTAATAATATCCTATAATCCTTTATGAGCATCAGGCCTTAAGGGATATTGCCTTTGATAAGGAAAAGTCATGGGGTCTTTTAGCCTGATTTGGACTGGGCGGGCATTTTTTGCCCTTCCAAGTTGTCCTTGTCCTTCCAATGCCCAGACTTCAGGGTCGATTCTCTCCTCAAGTAGGGGACAACAAATGGGTAACTTGTTCCCCATATTCATGTAGATAATAGCTCCAGCCTTGGCTAATATATCCCTCCCTAATAAGGGTGTGAGACTTTCAGGCATAACAAGGAAGGTGAAAAGAGCAAAGTCTCCCAGTTACAACTGAGGAGGTGGAAGAAATACCTGGTTACAGGCTGTCCCAGGATTCCTCGGATGGTAACGGACCTTGAGGACAGTCATCCAAGACAGAAGATTAACACTGAGAAGGCCGCTCCAGTGTCCAGGAGGAAGTCAATTTCCTGGCCCTCAATGGTTAAACGTACCCGGGACTCAGTGAGGGTGATGGCGTGAGCTGGTGCTTGCCCCAGGCACCCTCAGTCCTGTTGTTGGATCATCTGGTTGGGGGCTTCTGGCCCAGAGAAACTTTGCCCTGGGGCAGTGTGCCTTCCAGTGATTGTCTCGGCATAGCAGACGTGGATGGGGGGTGGCTGGTTTCTCGTTGGACAATCTTTTTTGAAGGGTCCTTGTAAACCACACTGATAACAAGACCTGCCAGGTGATTGGCCTTCTCCATTTTCTGTCCTCTCTGAACCACCAAGGTTTGCTTGTCTGAGGGCCATGACTAAGGCTGCGGCCTTTCTCTCATCTCACTTTTCCTTTTGGGCCTGTTCCTCTTGGTCCCTATTAAAGAACACCAAGGTTGCCAGGTTTAATAATGCCTCCAGATTTTGTTCAGGGCCCAGGGCTCGCTTTTGGAGTTTTCTTCTGATATCTGTGGCTGATTGGGTAATAAACTTATTTTTCATGATCAATTGACCCTCAAGGGAGTCAGGTGACAGGGAGTATATTTCCTTAAGGCCTTCCATAGGTGCTCGAGGAAGGCAGAAGGATTTTCTTCCTTTCTCTGAGTTATGGTGGATATCATTGAATAATTCATGGGCTTTTTCCTAATTCTCCTTAGTCCTTTTAGAACACAGGTCAGATGTTTACAGCTCCAGTCCCCATGATCTGAGTCTAGATCCCAGTGGGGATCCATACTGGGGACGGTTTGCTGACCTGTAGGGAATTTGTCCCTTTCTTTGGCTTTTATTGTATCATTTACTTGGCTAAGGTACCTGGTATCTCCAAACTCTTGGGCTGCAGCTAAAGCCACATTTTTTTCATTAAAGGCCAGGGTTTGATCTGACAATAGGATGACATCTGTCCAAGTGAGATAGAAGGATTGCCCTAGACCCTGTAGGACATCTGTATACCTATCAGGATCATCTGAAAGCTTACCCAGGTCTGCCTTGATCTGCTTTAAATCAGAGAGGGACAAGGGGACATGTACCCGGGGTTGGGCCAAATTCCCCTCCCCCTACAACTTGAAGGGGACATAACTGATAGCCTGGGGGGTTTTGTGGTCCTTTGGAGATTTCTTTGCTTGTTTCCTTCTGGGTGGGGGAGATTAGAGGAGGCTTATCATTAATAGGAAGGGGAGCTATAGGGAGGCTAGGATATGGGGGTGAGCTGAGAGGTCCTCCTGTGGGATGTAAACTGCAAGCTTTGCATAGTTGTGGATTCTTCAGTGAAAAGAAAGCTTGGACATAAGGTATTTCACTCTACTTGCCTTCCCTCTTACAGAAAAGGTCAAGCTGCAGGATACTATTGTAATTTATACTTCACTCAGGTGGCCATTTTTCCCCATCAGAGAGAGAGAATATTGGGGCCAGGCCGTAGTGCAGAAAAAAATGAGCCACCACTTTTTCAGGGTTTGTGGGTCAAATTGGTCCCAGTGGCTCAGGATGCGTTTCAAGGGTGAGCCTGTTGATGCCTGAGTGTTTCCCATCTGAAAGACAGAACCGCCTGTGGTTTTGGTTTGTTTGTTTTCCCCCAGCGCAAGAACCCGCAACGGTCCCTGGACCATGCTGATCAGAATAGTTACGCTCACCGACACAGCAGCAGAAACACTAGTTTTCCTCCTAGACCACAAGGAGGACTGAGGAAGGTCAGATTTAGTGGCCCTTAATGATGCATTCTCGACCTGCACCCTTGCCTGTCCTCCTAGACCACAGAGAGAACTGAGAAAAACTGATTTAGTGGCCCTTACGGATGCATTTTCGAAAACCTGTTAGAGTTCTAAGCATTCTCCTGTTAGTGTTGGGACTTTACCTCTGTCCTATAAAGATATTATGCCCCAAAAATGAAGTGGAGGGCCATACCCTGAGCAAGGGAAGGGATCTCCAGGGATGGAAGAGTGACGCCTTGTATCATCACTTCTCATCATATGAATAGGAACGATACCGTTTCTGAGGCTCCCCCTATCCTAGCTTCAGGAATAGCTTTTGTTAGGCCTGCTAGTCTGAGGAGGGATCCTAAAATTCCAGGTAGTCCCCCCAACCCCCAACGGGGCTTTGGGCAAAAATTATGTCTTTCTGATTGGTGAGTCCGGGTGCCTAAAGGAGGGAATAGAGTCCTGGAGTTTATACTAGAAATCATTCTTACAGGAGAAACTAGAAAAGCACAAGAGACAGGGAGTGGTTTTTAGAAGTGGGACTAGCCTCGGAGAAGAGAGGCTAGAGGAAGTTTGTCTGACAGGCATTAGGACCCAGAGGGCAAGGGTCAGGATAGATAGGATAGATGGGCGAGTCCATCCTAACTTTGAGAGTTCGCTCGTGGCCACAGTCAACCAACTTTTTGTCGGGATCCCAGAGCTGAATTACTTTGCTCTCTGTTGACCCTCAGGTCAACCCAGAAGTACAGGAGAAGCGGAAGCTAGTTCCAGGCAAACCAGCGCTCCCAACTCCAAAGAATCGGGGGTTCTTAGCCCTTTCCCAGAAAGCCTGACACCCGTGTCTTCAGCCCAGTGGCTGTGCTAGTTGCTTTTAAACTGGCCAACAGGTGCCCGGTATTTAGCCCCCGAATTCTAAGGAAAAATAGGACAGAATAGCAAGTGAAAGGGGTCCGATGGTGCTCACCGGTTGGTAATAGTCCCTTCATGGTCACCAAAATGTGTCCAGAATCTATTCATTCCGGTGGGTTCGTGGTCTTCCTGACTTCAGGAGTGAAGCCACAGACCTTCGTGGTGAGTGTTCCAGCTCATAAAGGTAGCGCAGACCCAAGGAGTGAGCAGCAGCAAGATTCACTGGAAAGAGTGAAAGAACAAAGCTTCCACATCACGGAAGGGGACCCAAGCAGGTTGCCTCTGCTGGCTGGGGTGTCCAGCTTTTATTCCTTTTTTCGGCCCTGCGCATGTCCTCTGATTGGTCCATTTTACAGAGCACTGATTGGTCCATTTTACAGAGTGCTGATTGGTGCATTTACAATCTTTTAGCCACAGAGCGTTGATTGGTGCGTTTTTACAGAGTGCTGATTGGTGCATTTACAATCCTCTAGCTAGACACAGTTCTGACTGGTGCATTTACAATCCTCTAGCTAGACAGAAAAGTTCTCCAAGTCCCCACTCGGCCCAGGAAGCCCAGCTGACTTCACCTCTCAATCCTCACCTCTCAGCAGAGCAAGTGAGGAACTTCAGGAGCCGTATCTGTGGAAGTCCTCTGCAAACTACAGAGTTTCATGTGATCACCTCTAACAAAGCTTGGCCTCAAGATAAAAGTGGCTCATTTGTGGGGGAAAAAACCAAGATTAACTGACTCACAAAATGTTGTAGATGATTAGATCTCAGAAAATAACCCATCCCCTTAGGATTCAAAATGTTGTAGATTATTAGATCTCAGAAAATAACCCATCCCCTTAGGATTTGCCGTGTGTGTGTGTGCCGTGTGTGTGTGTGTGTGTGTGTGTGTGTGTGTGTGTGTGTGTAGGAGTCTCGCTCTGTCGCCCAGGCTGGAGTGCAGTGGCCCAGTCTTGGCTCACTGCAATATCTGCCTCTGGGTTCAAGTAGTTCTCTGCCTCAGCCTCCCAAGTAGCTGGGATTACAGACACCCACCACCACGCCCAGCTAATTTTTGTATTTTTAGTAGAGACAAGGTTTCACCATCTTGGCCAGGCTGGTCTTGAACTCCTGACCTCGTGATCCACATGCCTCCCAAGGCAGGTTTTTTTTTTTTACAGGTGGAAGAAATGAGCCGCAGAGTAGACGGGCAGCTGACTCAAGCTCACATCTCTCTAGTTAAACATCCTTTTGTTGCATAAAGTGATGCCACTGGATTGTCACATACGCTTCTGTACTGATTTCCTCTCTTTGGAGAAAGTATTAGCATGGTAATATAGTATAGTATAACCAAATGGAACTTTTCCCAATTTGTCCTACAGTTCAAACTCTACTTTGTTGTGTTATTAGAAACACACACACACATCTTTCAGTGAATGAAGAAATTTGTATTTTAAATGTTGCTAATAACAGCAAGCTTATTGATAAGTAAAAGTATTCTATGAACAAATCATTCCCAGCCCCAGCTAGAGATCCAAAAGCAATTGAGGAGTTCTTGAAGAAAAAAAAGGAAGGAAGTTAAAAAGAGTTAAAATGTCAAGAGAGCCTGAGGCCCCAGAACCATCCTTAGGGCCTTAATTTCAGACCCTGTGAACACCCGCTGACAGCCCAGGACTAGCCCACGAATACAAAGGGAGCTGCTCCAGCAGTATCTTTGATCATTATCATATAATCAGATTCATACCCTGTGATCCCACACACAAGGCACAAGGATAGTTCTCTCTCCTCATGCTCTTCTCAGGTGCTTATTGCACCTTCAAGAGACTGCCCTTTGATGTTCCATTGAGGCAGATTTCACCTTTATAAATGGGCTGAAAGAGCAGGCAGGGATCGAGGGGGAAGAACATAGTGACTTTCTGGATCTGACTGTGCCCCTGTTAAGGGGCTTGCCTGATAAGTTTCACAGAAAGGACAATGTTCTTTTCTTCAGGAAATGGCAGGCTCTGACAAGTTTATAAAGCCCTTCAAAATTCAACAAGCACAATCCATGAGGGTTCAGATTCAGAGTAATTACAAAGGAAGATTATTTTTTAATCAAGAGTTGTATAGAGTACCAGGATTTTGTGATACATGTTTGTGCAACAGGATGTCAGGGGAAGGCCCCGCACCCACCCAGAAATTCTTGTTTCAGTCCTACCTGTTGATGCCTAGCTACTGAAACATCAATATTGCAAATTTCATTAGTAAAACAGAGAAGGAGGTTGGAATCTTTTAAGTCCTTTCCAACTGAAAGGGCTTTGTGTCAGTGAGGAAATAAAAAATAACTGTACCTTAAACTGTATTTTTAAAAAGCGTGCTTTCCAAGTACGAGCTTTTCTGTGTGTTGTTATTTAAGCATTCTGCCTTCCAAGCTGAACATCCCTGTGGTCTGCCTCCGTGCTCAGTCCCGTAGCCAGCAGTACAGCCCTCTCCCTGGACAGCACGCCTCACTCGCAGAGCCGTGTCTAGAAAGAGAAAATGCCGCTAGAAAGGAAGTCTGCAGAACTACCTTGGCACTGAGACCCCAGCTCCCAAGTTCATATTTATTCTTCACCATTGTATGGTTCAGTATTTCCTCAGTATTGTGGATTTTTTTAAGAGGGATCCGTAAGTCTTTTTGATGTCACCTCCTCTGGTGTATGAATTAGTCATTCATTTGGAAAATAAGTACCTTTTTAAAATGTTTTATGTACCCACACCCAATGTAATAGTTGGTCTTCAGATTCTTACACTTACCAATGTGTCATGTTTGTTCTCCTCTGGTCATTTTCTTTTATAAAGATATTCTGATGAAATTACTTTGAAGTTTTTCCAGTGTGGCCTACTCCATTTAAAGGGACAACATAAGTTAAACTTTTCAAATTTAGAGTCCACTTTACTTTTCCAGTACACGTTCCAGTGTACTCCTGTATACTTTCCAGTGTAAGTATCAGGCACCTGAACCATTAGACTGAAATAATGCCATGTATGTATTTTTGTTCTCTTTGCAGAGTGTTCGACCTACACCACAAAATGATGCTATAACGGTACATTTTAAACCAATTACATTAAAAGCATCAGAAAGTAAATACACCAAGGTTGCGAGCATTAGTTTTGATGGCAAGTATTCACCTTTTTCTCTCTGATAGAGTGATGTTATTTTGGTAAACTAGAAAGCATCTGTATTGACATCTTAATATAGAAATCCAGATTGTTTTACCATCAGAATTTATATTACTGCTTAGGTTGATTCCCCCTCCCCCGCCCCGTAAGCCATCATGAACTGTTATTTGATTGATTCATGAGAGAAGATACCACAACTTTCTAAAGCTAAATCAGTATTAGCAATAGAAAAACACTAGCAAATACATTAGGATTGGAATCATTTCCATAGTCTGGGCTAGCCTTTTAAACACGTATCTATTGTAATTCATCCTAATTATGACGTTATGATATATTTGAAGTTCAGAAGCATGTTTAAATTTGAGAGCAAAAATAAGTATTCTTTGTAACATTTTCATATATTGGCTTTTATAGGCAAAGCAGGTGGCCCTACTTAAGCTAAAATAATAGAACTGTCCAGTTAGCTATTATTTCTAACGTGTATAGTATATATTTTGATACTTGAAGTGTTAAGTCACTCCAGACTAGATCATTTTTATACGTTTTTATTCAGTTCTGCCTACTTTCATGGAACATTCATTAAATTTGCTGTCACAACATTTTTAAAATAATGACTTAATGGCTGCTTAACCATATAGATAATTAACTGAGAACTGAACCTCTGAACAGGGCTTTTTTCACAGGCACCCATGCAAGTGAGTAGCTGCTGTAGAGCTTCAACTTTGGCTTTATGATAAAGCCATCTCTGCTTAGAGTCCGCATGGTAAAGCTCAGCTCCTCATCGGATGAGAGTATTTGATCAATGAACGTAGGCAGACGCTGGCACACTTCGTATAGTGTTCATGAGCGCATCTATGCCTGCTGCTCACTGTGGAGAGTTCTAGGGAGGGTCTGGAGCAGCTACGCAGGTGGGGCTGGCCTCAGGGTTCATCCTGTGAGCTCAGTGAGGACTCCCAAGAAAAAAAAAACCACATAGGCAGTATACTTCATGATACAATTGTCAAGAAATAGTATTATAGAAGGCGTTAATGCCACAGTTACGTCTACATTTGTGGTAGTGTCCTCTATGCTGCTGAGAGACCACATTCATGTCCACCCGTGTCAGTATCACCAGGTGCATTGTCTTCCCTTACAGAGGAGAAAGAGGCTAATGGTCACTCCTGACCCCTGAGAGCATTTAGGACCCACCCTACACAGACATGCCAGAAAGTTCTCCACGTGCTCTGCAAGGGTGAAGAGCTACTCTTCTCTAGCTCCTGTATTGACCACCCAGTGAATGTCTCCCTCCTGGAGATAAATGCGATGACATTAGTGTTGGTTCTTCTGAGATCATGGGCTCTAAGATCATTGTTTCTTAAAGAAATACGTAAAATTAAATATAACAGCAAAGGGAAAGCATCTTTAAGAGCCAATGCTACATTTCTTAGAAGTGGGTTTTTAATATCATGTGAAAATCCCCCCACCATTTACCTCTCCCACCACCATGGTGGATCCCCACACAAAACACCTCTGAGATTGCCGTGAAAATCAGTCAGGAAGTGTGTTTTCCTTTTAATATTGTTAGAATGCACCTTATATTTGTGTTAACTCTACAGTGTTCACTTAAGCATCTTTCTCATCAAAAGTCATTCTTTATGATTTTCAACTGAATTTTTGTGAGCTTTTTGACCACTTTATTTGCTGTGTATGATACAATGTCATGAAATGCTTAAATGTGGCCCTTGTAATCAGTCTTACATCAGAACAAATAGTGAAAAATTGGAAGCATCCAGAGATGGCTAACTAGCAAGCAGAGAAATAAGAGGCCGAATGGGAATTTTTAAAATGGAAAGTCTGTGTCTGCACATAGTCAAACACTACATGTCATACCATTTCCTTGTTCTTTTTTGTCGTGAGGTTGGACGACATACATTTGCGTAACTCACATATGAATTCTTCACATAAATGGAAGTGTTCCTAAAGTACTTCAAGAGGATAAACATAAACAGCTTCTTTATTTGCTTTGAAAAGAACCATCTAATGGGTGCCTAGATTGGACCCAACTGAATCAATTTCTGTAATTCCAGATGGGATTATTTATTTGTTTATTTATTTTGATTTTTATTTTTTTGAGACAGAGTCTCACTCTGTCACCCACGCTCAAGTGCAGTGATACAGTCTCAGCTCACCACAGCCTCCGCCTCCCAGGCTCGAGCGATTCTCCTGCCTCAGCCTCCCGAGTAGCTGCAATTACAGGCACGTGCCACCACACCTGGCTAATTTTTGTATTTTTAGTAGAGACAGGGTTTCACCATGTTGGCCAGGCTGGTCTTGAACTCCTGACCTCAGGTGATCCGCCCACCTCGGCCTGGCAAAGTGCTGGGATTACAGGCGTGAGGCACCACACCCAGCCAGGATTATTTAAAACTGCTACAAAATCTAAAGGTTTTTCTTCATCTAAGATGAAGACAATATGATACGATGACAGGAGGGGATTTATCTCGTCTTACACCATGAGTTTTAGGGTTGGCCAATTTGAGACGTGAGAGCTCTTAATTCTTAACTTTTCTTATACCATGGTACTTTATTGGTGATAGAGCAAGACTTTAGCTATACAAGAAATGTGATTTCTTTCTCAGGTCAAATGTAAATCAGCCGGGCTGAGTGGGAGGGTAATTGTGCCTGCAGGGGGATATCTGGCAATGTCGAGAGGCATTTGAGTAGTCACAGCTGCAGGGATGCTACTGCCATCTAGAAAGCAGAAGTCCAGGATGCTGCTAAACGTCCTACAGTACACAAAACAGCCCCTGCAACAAAGAATTAATCTAGGCTAAAATGTTAATAGTGCCGAGGATGAGAAATTCTGCTGTAAGTGGAGCCAAAGCCTGTGGCTACAGCGAAGCAGCTTAGGTCCGGTGTTTTGCCTCCTGAACCATGCTCACCAGCTAATTCTTTATCTGCTTATCTTATTACAGGAAAAATAAAACGTTTTACCCCTTTTGTATGAAAAATGTGATGGTTCGTTTAAAATGTTGTAGAAGTGTTCCGTTGGCCAATTTGGAAGCTCAACTTTTTTTTTTTTTTTAAGATTTTGTTGGTTTACATAAAGTCATTACTTCTCTTTGGTAGTAACAGGTGACAGATTATATTTTTAAAATGCTTCCTTTCAGCATCAAAGGCGAAAAAGCCATCTCAGTTTTCTGGGAAAATAACAGTTAAAGCAAAGGAAAAGAGTTATTCTAAACTTGAAATACCATATCAAGCAGAAGTTTTAGATGGGTAAGTTTCTTTTTAAAATAAATTCTATAACTTTTTACTAATCAGTAAATTACGTTTTCCTACTAAATGACCTTCTGAAATACTAGCCATGTTCACATAAACTTGATGGAATCATTTTTTAAAAGAACAGGCCCATCTATAAAAGAGAAAACCTCCTATATTTTGTTTATATTTTACTTTCTTAGAAGAAAAGGGTAAGTGGGATGATAGGATTTGGGCTTAAATGAAGACTTAATAATTCAAAACTCTGATTTTTTACAATATTATTTAGATGATTCGAACCATTTCCTTTCTGACATGTGTTTGTGATATGTAAGTGACTATTATTATTATTATTATTTTGGCACTCGAAACAAAATTCTTTATATTCCTTTGTAAATTCATAAACACTTCTAGAATTACAAGTTTTTATTAGTGGGAAGTAACATGTTGTTCATTTTCTATTATACTTTAACCAATAGTTTAATACTTAACTTGGCAAAGATTCACTTTAACAAAGCTCCTTGCAATTCACTGATAAACATGATTTTTTTCAAAGTAAAGCTTTTTTTGTTGATATGTCTTTGATTCTAATTGTGTGATTCATATAATTCATTAGAGAATGGTTCTTGATATTAGATTTCAATATTTTGCAGGCTAAATTGTTTTAAATCATATAATCAATCACTAAAATATTATAGTTCTAATTCTTTAGTACAGTCCCTAATGCTAAATGTAAATTATACTTACAACAGAAGAACTTGGATTTTAAATTAACACATGGAAATAAAAATGATTTATTTTGTTCTTGTTGTTTTTTTGAATAGTTATTTGGGATTTGATCACGCTGCAACATTATTTCACATCCGAGACAGTCCTGCTGGTCCTGTGGAAAGGCCGATTTACCTTACTAACACTTTCAGTTTTGCGATCCTCATTCACGATGTGTTGCTACCAGAAGAAGCCAAAACAATGTTTAAAGTATGTCCAGGAGCCCTCATAATTTTAATTTTCCTGGTCTACCAACTAGGTGATGCTGATACTTTGTTTTTTTCTCTTCTGTCATTTCCCAGGTTCACAACTTCAGCAAACCAGTCTTAATTCTTCCTAATGAATCAGGATACATTTTTACCCTGCTTTTTATGCCTTCCACATCATCCATGCACATAGATAACAACATTTTACTTATTACCAATGCTTCTAAATTTCATTTACCCGTGCGGGTATACACAGGCTTTTTAGATGTAAGTATATTATCCACCTTTAACATTTAAACTCCCTGCCCACCTTTAAAGTTTTCAGATCTTATTAGGCAATCGGTTACATACTCTTATGGTTTGCCATTGTCTCTGCTCTGCAAATTGATCTCATTCTCCTAGTCAGTTTTTACCTTTCCAGCAGCTCTCTCTTGTGATACAGTTGACTTCTCTAGTTACAGTCTCTACTTAGATCTTTTCCACATTCTGCTTTCTCTGGGATATGCTTTTAAACTATTGTAATAATGGGGAATATGGGAAAGAACTAAATGGAAGAAAAATGATAGGTAGAAAAAGAAGAATACAAGGAAGGTGAAGAGGGAAGTACGTAGGGAAGAGATGATCAAAACCGAGAAATACCGGGACAAAGAAGAGAACCAGATAGTAAGGAAGAAACTAAGGTAGTAAAGACGCAAAGTTGGAAGATTGTATATGATACAGAAGGAAACAATGAAGGTACCCCTGGTACAGAAAATAAGCAGGGGGGAAAAATCCAAACAAAGCTATCTTGAGAGTAATCAATGAAAGAAGCTTAGATAAGAGATAAAACTGTTAGGAAAGATAAAAAGAAAGCGAGGACATCTAGAAACGTAGCCCTTTAAGTCGTTGGCATCGATTAGAATTTTAGAGCTGGAGGGACCTTCACTTAATGTCTCGTTCCTGCTTCAGTTATTTTGTTTCAGCGATCATTGGTGAGGCTTGCTGAGACCACATGCTTTTTGCCTGATCCCCCAGGGTTCCACTAAACCTCTCTTTAGCTTCCTGCCTCTTTCATGTGCCCTCAGAGGAGGAATAGCGACTCAGCAGAAGCCATGACTGTTTTCATTTCTGATTACTCAAAAGACTTTTATCATACAAAGCCCTCAACTATGTTATATAAATGTGTGGTTTTATGCATATATACATAAAGCATAGGAAAGCATAGGAACTTTAATACATCTTTTTTTTTTTTTGATACCGAGTCTCGCTCTGTTGCCCAGGCTGGAGTACAGTGGTGTAATCTCGGCTCCTGGGTTTAAGCGATTCTCCTGCCTCAGCTCAGCCTTCCAAGTAGCTGGGATTATAGGCGCACACCACCATGCCCAGCTAATTTTTGGGGAACTTTAATACATCTGTAATACATTTACTTTCTCTTCATAATATTGTTACATCAGTGTGACTTTTTGTTTAATCTGGTTCTTTTATATCTCTCCAGTACTTTGTATTGCCCCCCAAAATAGAGGAACGCTTCATAGATTTTGGAGTACTGAGCGCTACAGAAGCAAGTAATATTTTATTTGCAATTATAAACAGCAATCCAATTGAGGTAAAAACCTGTTTTTATTCTAAATCGCATTTAAGGATTTTATGCTTGTGTTGTGATAGTCATTTTCATATCTTTTTTTAAAGTTGGCTATAAAAAGTTGGCATATCATAGGAGACGGTTTATCAATAGAACTTGTAGCTATGGAAAGAGGCAATAGAACTACAATAATTTCAAGCCTGCCAGAGTTTGAAAAATCCTCTTTATCAGACCAGTCATCGGTAAGTAAACTTTCTTACTGTCTCCTTAAAGTAAGATGCTGTCTAAACTGCAAGCGGGAGGTCATTGCTGTGTTACATACGTCACCATTATTTTTATGCAGTTCGTGATAGTATTGGTTACTTGCTATTAAAAGGACCTTATAGGTAATGTAATTCAACCCCTTCTTTTTATGATGAGGGCACTGAAACCCAAAGGGGTTTAATTCTGCCTTGTCATAAAAAGTCCTATAAGACACAAATTTTAAATTATCTTTTTGTAACGCAAGTGTCATTACAGGAGAAATTCCCGTGGATACTAAACTAACCTTGTGTTCATTGAGTTTACTGGGAAAAAGAGATGGCCTTGAACATTGGTAGAAAATATTTTCAATTACACAATAATACGTCTGTCCAGATACTGCCTAGTATCGGTGAGGCAGACATTGTTTGATCACTGCGAGTCTGCCCACATATTGTTACCTGTCTAATAAGCATGTTACAGTTGGTTGTAAGAGAGCACTGAACGATAGAAAACAAATACATTAGTTTCAGCACTCACCAGTACTGAAAGGGGAACTTGGAGTTTATACCTGCTGGGAAAAGGATGAGAATCACCTTCTGTGAGGAGGAGCACCGGATATCTCATCTGCAGGTTAGAATAGAACTTCTTGGGGCAGTTTTACGAAAGGAAAAGCAAATGTCCTTACACACAGAGAGTGCTGCCAAACACGTTTCCGTGGAATGCCATAGGTCTGGTGTTTTGTTATATCCAACCTCAGCTGCCCTGAAGATACGAATGTTAACATTACAGAGTGACATCCACAGCTTGAAGCAGAGCCACCTGTGTATACACTTGTGGCTCCAGTGTGCCTGAAAGGTTGGGGGAAGGCCGTGTCCCCCTGCTCCAGCCTCTTTGGCCGAACAGGTCCACGGGTGAAGAGCGAGGAGCTTTATTAGCAAGAGTTCCACACCCCTCCCTCCTTCAGGAACCAGCTTTTTCACTGGCCCATGGAACAAGGGTCGTAGAGAACTGTCAAAGGATGGACATTATTTTGAGAGATTTGTACACAGTGATATGGTAATTCAGTGTCATGCTGGTATATGTTAGGATTTGTAAGTCATTTTATCACTAGGCCCTTCATTTCCATTTTAATAGCAAGCTTCAACTAACAAGGCTAATGAATGATACCATTTCTACCATCTACAGGTAACATTAGCTTCAGGCTATTTTGCAGTCTTCAGAGTCAAACTTACTGCAAAAAAATTAGAGGGGATTCATGATGGAGCCATCCAGATCACAACAGACTATGAGGTAAGGACTTTATGGGGATTCGTGGCAGTGGGGTTTTTCTGAATAAGTCCTTTCTTGTCTGTATGAAAACAAAGAATTAAGTTTACTCATAAAGTTACAGTTTACCAGTTTCCTACCTTAAAAACTGAGCTTTCTAGAATAGTTTATAGAAGATTGGTGTTTATAGGCTTGTAGTTCTTTGTTTTGTTTTTTTTTTTCCCCAGAGATGGAGTCTCGCTCTGTCGCCCAGGCTGGAGTGCAGTGGCGCCATCTCGGCTCACTGCAAGCTCCGCCTCCCGGGTTCGTGCCATTCTCCTGCCTCAGCCTCCCGAGTAGCTGGGACTACAGGCGCCCGCCACCGCGTCCGGCTAATTTTTTTGTATTTTTAGTAGAGACGGGGTTTCACCGTGTTAGCCAGGATGGTCTCGATCTCCTGACCTTGTGATGATCTGCCCGCCTCAGCCTCCCAAAGTGCTGGGATTACAGGCATGAGCCACTGTGCCCGGCTAGGCTTGTAGTTTTATGATAAAACCCAACCTTCCTAACCTAAAAAAGCAACTTCAGAAAAATGCCTTTAGCACGTTTAGAATTGCTTTGTTAGAAACCTGCTTAAACAGATGGTTATATCATTACACAGACCCCGACTGAGGTCCTGAGTTAGATATCTCTGATTGTTCCTACAATCATAAAGAGCAGTCAGGGTCTAACATTTCTGAAAAGGAGGATAAAATCAGGAGATCATGTCTTAATCTGAGTGCTCACGTTTATATTTTCATGAGTCATTCAAAGTCAAGGGACTAAAGGTTACTAAGCTTTTAATTAAAATATTCTCTGTGGAGCTTATTTTGCATTCAGTAAGATTTTGAATGGATATATTTCTGCCAAACCTAAATGTTTTTAATTTTATATTTAAAAGCTCTTAGGAAAGTCAAGCACTGCTAAATTCAGCAAGTTGCCACCTTTGCTCTCATAGGTGTTTTCAGTGTGCACAACTCCCACGTGAAAAAAAAAATGTAATTATAAAATAAACAGAATTGGCCATTTAATAATAAATGATTTGTTGAGAGTATAAGTCAGGTGAGGAATTCATGGTTATCACTCATGACGGAAATAAGTACATTTCAGAATTCAGATAAATTTTTGTTAATATGGGTGAAAATAAGAATTAAGAAAAATATCCTAGAGAAGTAGCTTTGAGAGTTACTAACAGTATGGGATGGGATTCTAACTCTAGAATGTTCAGTGCATTTTTGAAAATAAGGTTGATGTCTATTTCTATATCAAAAAACTAGAGAGCTATATAACTCTAGATATGCTGGATTTTACATACATTGCTTTAGGAATACAGTTTGACTTTCTTTTTTAAAATAATTATTTTTTAGATTATTTGTATTTTGAAATACAAAAATATTTGTATTTTTAAAAACCTGTCTTCATTGCTTCCCCATTTTTTGGTCTTTTTTACATGTTGTCAGTGAGTCGCTGAGAAATCTGTGGAAATGTGTTGTATTTAGTTACTTTTTATGGAATACATTGCACAGATTACAGTATCTATGGGTGATTTTAATATTGGTTTGGAACTGCTTATTATCAATATTAGTCCCAAAATTAGGTTAACCCCAAAATATAATGCAGTAGCTATCAAGATCAGGCTGAATCTTAAATATTCATTTATCGTCATCTTCTTGACTCCACAGATCCTGACAATCCCTGTGAAGGCTGTGATTGCTGTAGGCTCACTGACCTGCTTCCCTAAGCACATGGTTCTTCCACCTTCCTTTCCAGTAAGACCATTCATACACACATTTTTCTATTGCTCGTTTTTTGCCTTTGCCCTTAGCTCTATGTTCCTAGAATCTTAGAGTAAAGTCAGTTATTCTTTATTAGTCATTTATCTTAAAGACATTATACCAGGTTCTTTAGAAGATATAAAGAGATACAGTCCTTTTCCTCAAAAAGTTTTCTGTCTAGAAAGGAAATTGGACCCACAATCCAGAGCAGAATGTAGAAGTTGCCCTAAGAGGAGTCAAAATAAAGTGCTGTGAGGGAAACACACATCTCGCTGATGCAGGGGCCGTGGGAGCCAGCTTCGAATTTCTTCCGACAGAGATGGAGAAGGGGTGGCGGAGATGTGAATCCAGGCCCAGGGCGCAAGCTCAACAGGGATGCAGAGGCAGTAAAGTCTGAAATGGGTTCAGGCAGTAGTGAGTTGTCCAGTTTGGCAAGAATGGAGAAAAGTTTTAAGAGGGAAAATGGAATGGTATGTTGGGGTGATAACGTGGAAAAAACTTAAATGCACTTAAGTTCATGGGAATATGAAGTTTCTGAGTAGAGGCTTGACATCATCAGAGCTGAGCTTTAAAGACTGGCTCTCTGCAGAAAGAGGTAGAGGACACAGATGAAAGTAACAATAGAGTGCCTGGAGGCCAACCCACAGACTGGCCGGAGTCCAGGTGAAAAGTGCCAAGGGGAGGTTTGAGCCTGTGGCTGTGGCAGAGACAGTAAAGTCCCTTCATACCTCCAAGCCTTTATTGTTTCTCTGCCTCGAATGCCCTTTCTCCTCTCCTCCCTTCAAAGAACTCCATGTCTTTCAAGATTCGATTCCATTGTCATCTCCTCCCTGAAGATTTCTTGACTCCTCCAGACAATACTGGTTGTTTCATGTGTGATCCTAGAATACTCTGAAATTACCCCTCTTGTTGCAAGCCTCGTATTGTGCTATAAATATTTCCTTATAAGTTGGCCTCCCCAGTGAGAGTCTGAGATCCTCTAGGAAATTGATGAGAGATCATTTCTTCCCAATAGCAGGCACTTAGTACATAATGTATAGATGAAGGAACAAATGATGGAGAGGGAACATCGGCAAGAGACATTGCAGGTGAATCATTTGAACTGTGCTTATATCCTAAAGAGGTCATACAGACTGAAACAAGTATGGGGAAAGAGGGTGGATAGAGGAGGCAGGAATATGGCTTAGAGTTTGAGCCTGGAGAACAAGGACAAAACAAATGGGAAAACCAGGAGAAGATGCTGCCTTTTGTAAGAAGATGGTGCAGTCCATTCAGGAATACCAGGGAAAATGTGAAAGTGTCTCAGATCCTAGTGGTGGGAGACAATAGTGGGTTAAGAGAAACAAGACATTGCAAAATCTTAATGTCATATGCAAGTTTAGCATCCCTAACTCAAATATCTGAAATCCAAAATGTTGCCAGATCTGAAACATTTTGAGACCACAAGTGGAAAACTCTACACCTGACTTCTTGTAACAGGTTTCAGTCAAAACTTTGCTTCACGCACAAAATTATTTTAAATGTTGTATAAAATTACCTTCAGGCTGTGCGTATGAATGTATATGAAACATAAATGAATTTCATGTTTAGACTTGTCCCCAAGATACCTCATTATATATATGTAAATATTCCAAAATAAAAAAAAAAAAGAAAGAAAGAAATCTAAAATACATCTGGCCCCAAGCATTTTAAATAAGGGATACTCAACCTGTACAGTAAAACCTAAATTCATTTAGCTCCTTAAAAATATAAATTTTGAATTACTAGTTTCATCACATTTAAGTTTGGGTCTTAATTAAATCCTCATCTTCCTGTCATTCCACTTTGTACTTACTATACTAAACTCCTGACTTCGGTATTTATCCAGAAGAGCCATGTTTCTTCCTTCCATTACTTTCTCAATCGGTGACGTCCTTAATCTCTGCGTAAACTCTGGCAGGGAAAAGTTCAGTTCAGAAGACAGCGGATGACCCAGTGAAAAGCCCCACGAGTGGAATAAATGAGAAAGCATGTGTATAAAAGCAAGATGTTGGTCTTGATCCATTTGTGTTGCTATAAAGGAATACCTGAGGCTGGGTGATTTACTTTTTAGAAAGAGGTGTATTTGGCTCACGGTTCTGGAGGCTATACAGGAAGCATGGCCCCAGCATCTGCATTGGTGAGGGCCTCGGGCTGCTTCCACTCATATTGGAAGGCAAAGAGGAGCTGGCATGTGCAAAGATCACATGGCGAGAGAGAGGAGAGGGAGGTGCCAGGCTCTTTTTTAACAACCAGTAGTTGTGTGAACTAATGGCTAACTCATTACCACAGGGTCAGAACACACCAAGCCATTCATGAGGGATCCACCCCCATGCCCCAAACATCTTCCGTAGGGCCCCACCTCCAACACTGGGGAGCACATTTCAGCGTGAGATTTGGGGGGGTTGGTTTTGAACTGCTTCAGATTAAGCTTTCAGATATCTCTAGGTGGCTTGCAGGACCAGGTACTTGCTTGGAATTCTAAATTACCTCTGTATTACCAAATCCTATCATAGATCTCTATCAGATGGAGAATACTAGAGCTGACTGGAAACAATACCTCAGAATAAACATTTCTCATAACTCATAGCTTAATATTTGAGTAGAATTGTGAGAGCAGCGTTTATATCTGTGCGCTCTTTTGATCCCCCACACCCCTGAGAGACAAGGCACAAGGGAAGTAGTTATTCCAAGTATGCCAAGTGCAGCGTCTGCCCGAGGGTCCCGTCCGCATCGCAGCTGCACGCCTGCCCTCTGCTGGCTGTCGGCTGTTTTAGCCTCACTGGGCTGTGAATGAGGATCGCTGGCCTCAGCCTCATGGTCATTCTGCCCTTTTTCCTGTGAACGCTCTTCACCTCTGTATTGTTTGTTCCACATATTTAAAAAGTGGGTTTAATCATTTTAGAGACCTCTTCAGATGAATAGGAATCTACAAAAAGATAAAATTTTGTATTCAGCCAAAAGAAAGATTGTAATATAATTCTTCTGGAGTATTACATAAATTATTTAATTTTTTAATTTAAAATTTGATACTCTGTCACAGAGAGAAGCTTGTGACTGGTAAGAGCAATCGCTGGTTATTTAACAGTTTCATCTATGTGCTGGGATTTTTTTGTTTGTTTTTGAGATGTGGTCTCACTCTGTCACCCAGGCTGGAGTGCAGTGATACGATCTTGGCTCACTGCAGCCTCCACTTCCCGAGTTCAAGTGATTCTCCTGCCTCAGCTTCCCCAGTAGCTGGGACTACAGGTGTGTGCCACCATGCCTGCTAATTTTTTGTGTGTATTTTTAGCAGGGACAGGGTATCACCATGTTGGCCTGGCTGGTCTCGAACTCCTGGCCTCAAGTGATCCACCCACCTCAGCCTCTCAAAGTGCTGGGATTACAGGCATGAGCCACTGCGCCCAGCCTGTGTGCTGTTTTAATAAGATACTTGACAACCCATAATTTTAAAAGATGTCTAATTTCTCTTTGACACAAATGACATATATTTTTCCTACTGAAAAGACTTTCTTTTAAAAAAAAAAAATGTGATTTTTTTTTCCCATTTGGCTTTAGATTTTAGAATTCAGTTATTTCAGGGCATTCTTGCCTGGATATAAAGAAACCTTGCTTACCAAACTGAAAGTGACCATTCCCTTTATTTAAAGCTATCTCTGTTTGTACCTTTGTTGGCATCCTCAGTATCTTGACGTGAAAGTGTGAATGTTACATCAATCAGTTGTCACAAGATGGCAAAAATTTGTCCTCCTGATTTTTCTGTAACATGCCATAGCAAGAAAAAAAAGTTTCTTTTTTGTGACGTTTTCTGGCTCTTGATTACAATCTAGAGATTATCAACTGATGAACATTCTAAAATGTCTTTTGAGCTTTGGTTTCCCAGAAGTCTGCTTGTCTGCTCTGAAGCTTGTGATCTTAAGAAAATTTAACCATATACAAATGAGTTTGTTTTTTTCTTTCTTCCTTCAGGGGAAAATAGTTCATCAAAGTTTAAATATTATGAATTCCTTCTCACAGAAGGTAAAAATACAGCAAATACGATCTTTGTCAGAAGATGTGCGATTTTACTATAAACGATTGCGGGGCAATAAGGAAGACTTGGAGCCAGGAAAAAAGTCAAAGGTTTGAAGATGTTTATATTTGAGAATTCCCGTCGGTAACGTTTTGTTTTGTGGCCTCCTGTGGATTCGGGACTCATGGTTCTCCTGTGCCTCTTTATAGATTGCAAACATTTATTTTGATCCTGGACTGCAGTGTGGGGATCACTGCTATGTTGGCCTGCCTTTTCTATCCAAATGTAAGTGACCTTGCTGTTCTCTCTTGTGTCTTCACTTCCCCCAAAGTACTCTTTTAGTAAGAGGCTGCCACTTTTAAAGTACATTGCTGTCTTTTGTTACTATAGGAATTATTTAAAGGAAAACTGGCAAGTGGGTATAGATGCAGGTTAAGTATGTCATAACGTATATTTCCTTGTTTTAGCTGAACCTAAAGTGCAGCCTGGTGTAGCCATGCAGGAAGATATGTGGGATGCTGACTGGGATTTGCATCAAAGCCTGTTCAAGGGATGGACAGGAATAAAGGAAAATTCAGGTCATAGGTGAGTGGTTTATGTTTATTTTAGCCATCTTTACAAGCTTGAAACAATGCTTTCTAAGTTTTATTCTTATATTAAATTATTTTGCTTTATAGCTAAGAAAGAATGCCTAATTTTCAGAAAGTTATTAGTAAGGCATCTTAAATTGCCATTTTAACTGTGTGTTGCTTAGAAATACACATACTGTCATTTTTCTCTTTTCTGTGGTGCTTTAGATACTTCTTACACTCCAAGAAAATATTTGAAGTTGTCTTTATGTAGGATGACGACAGTATTCACCTTAGACTCATCCATTTGCATAGAAAAGAAAGTTTTTACCTACCACTGACCTCTGTTAAAGGCAAGGACAACATTTTCTAGGTTTACCCCCCCCCCCAGACACTTGGTACAAGACCAGAGTGTTTGCTTATTGTGAAAAGAATACCTCCTTCCTTTTTTTTTGAGATGGAGTCTCACTCTGTCATGAAACTGGAGTGCAGTGGCGTGATTCTCCTGCCTCAGCCTCCCGAGTAGCTGGGACTACAGGCACGCACCACCATGCCCGGCTAATTTTTGTATTTTTAGTAGAGATAGGGTTTCACCATGTTGGCCAGGATGGTCTCGATCTCTTGACCTTGTGATCCACCCACCTCAGCCTCCCAAAGTGCTGGGATTACAGGTGTGACCCACTGTGCCCAGCCCACCTCCTTCATTTCTAAGTGCCGAGCCGTTCGGGAGCACACAGGGCTCCGTTCAGACAGGCTCCACATTGTTTCTTTGGTAGGCAGGAAATGTGCATCTAATGACAAATCAGTACTGCACCTGGATTCAAAAACAAAAAATGTATTGATTTGGTAGTATAGAAATCTGATCTTTTCATGTACTTCAGAAAAGAATTTGACTAGAATAATGATAGTATGGCAACTGATGGAAACTGCTCTTCTCAAACTGCAAATTTGAAATATATTTGTTAGTATCAAGGTATTCCCATTAAAGAGTACTGTAAATTCTCAAACCATTAATAATTGAAGGATTTGTTTATCTGAACTGTCTGCTATGAAAAGTTTTCTTAAGGCAAAAGAAAGTTGAATGTTTACTTTAAAAAGATGGTTAAAATGAATAAAAAAGACACTTCCTCTAATGGACTTGCTAAGAGAACACTAATGAAAACTCTTCTTTGTACCCTGTATTTCCACAGTGGACATTATAAAGGACAAGCAAGTCCCAAATGTTAATGTCCAATTATGAACAAATAACTTACAGTACTGCCCTAGGCTCAGCTGCTAAGGAACCTCTTCATCTCCTACCCACAAAAAGCCTGCCCTCCTCTCTCTGTCCCCAGCACCCCATTGCTAAGACCCGGGCTCCCTGTCTATCCTAAGTGCACAGTGGATGTGATATTCTCCCTGATCCCGCCTTTGTGTTACTTTGTTATGTGTGTGTTACAGAGGATTTCTGCTACTAGTCTTATAAACCTGTACTCTTACCAGTATTAGAGTATCGTAACACTGCAGCAATAGAATTAGGGGTTAAAATATGCTTCAGCGTTTAGTCCCAGGGATCTCAGCTCCATTTATAATATTGTGTCTTTGGGAATGTGTTCTGAGTTCTAAGCGACTGGCTTATACACACTTCTGAGTCGGGATATACTCAGATGAGGTCTTAAATATTGCTGAAAACTTTACGTGTATCTGCACAAAACCCTCATAGGTTTTACCTCTGTCGTCAACTGATGTCTTCATTGAGTGTGAGGACTGTTTTGTTTTTATATCAAGGGCGATAAAAGCCATATGCCAAGCAATGCACTGCCTTCTCATTAGTTCTACTGAACATGTTTTTAGCACCCTGCTTGTAGATGTTTGGATCTTTCCCCTAGGCACGTAAGATCCTTTAGGATCTGCATAACATCATGTGTTATCTCTATATGCCTGCCTTTTCTAAATAAGTTATCTGCTATAGGCCAGCTTTTCTTACCGAATTTATACTTGGAAAGTTTTTTCTAAATTTACAGGATTACATTCATGTCATTGGTACTATGCCTAAGATTTATCATCCTTTCCATATTCAGTACAGAAACAGAGGATCTGTGACAGATATTTTGGCAACTCTTTGTGCCAATATAGAGACATCAAATAGCATTACAAGTATAGTAAAATATTAGAATGAATAAATGTGTTTTTTCAGGGCCAGCAAAAAATTTCTCAAGTACATAAGCCTAATTGAATTTCTTATGTTCAGAAGACTCAAATATTTCATTTTGATACAGTGACTTACAAATTGTTTTTCTAGATTGAGTGCTATATTTGAAGTAAATACAGACCTTCAAAAAAATATAATATCAAAAATCACTGCCGAGCTCTCCTGGCCTTCCATACTTAGCTCACCCCGGCACTTGAAATTTCCACTTACTAATACAAACTGCTCCTCAGTAAGTATTCAAAGTGACGTTGGTTTTTGGAAATATGTACTAGGGTTATAAAGTATTAACTCTTAGCTTTCACTATAGAAATCTTTCATTTAATACTTCATTTATCTTGTTTAAGGAAGAAGAGATTACTTTAGAAAATCCTGCAGATGTTCCTGTCTATGTTCAGTTTATTCCTCTGGCTTTATATTCCAACCCCTCAGTGTTTGTAGATAAGTTAGTATCAAGGTAAGTATTGTTTTGGATCATCACGGTGTTTCTATGTAGTATTGAATCAGTATTGTATTCACTTAAAAAGCCTTACTGCAGCTCATACAGTGACAGATTTGACTTAGAGAAGTTCTGGATCTCTACGGTTGAGAGAAGGTTTTAGGGAGGTTTAGGTTGATACTGTGTGAAGCATCCAGAAAAACTTTCAGTATAAGGCAAGAAAAAGTAATGTGGAACTCCCTTCTAAAAATGTGTAAAGAGAAAGCAGATGAAGCCTTTCAAATATTCTAGTTTTAAAAAGTGAACAAAATATTAATTACAAGTTGTGGCCTTTAATTTTCTTAAGGCTATAAATCTGGTCATACTGATCTCAAAACCTGCCAGACAATAATTTGAAAATAAAGCACACACCTGATAATCACTCCATCACCCCCTTAACTGTGATGTTGCTTATGAATAAATATGTGTACATTTTTTGTTTTAGGTTTAACTTGAGTAAGGTGGCAAAGATAGATTTGAGAACACTAGAATTTCAAGTCTTCAGAAACAGTGTAAGTATTCAAACTTCATAATATTCCAGGGAAATTATTCTATAATATGATCAATATAAATATGAAAGAAAATTATTGGCTACTCGTAAATTTGGCTGAAGGGTAAGTTACTGAAGAAGTCAGAGCAGTCCAGTAATTATTTTAGAGGCAAATAAATCAGGAAGAGTAGGTGGGATTTAGATCAAGGTGAGGCACATTGAGTAGAAGGTTCATATTTGTGGGCATTAAACGTTAAGCCCATGAAGGTTTGTAATAATAATCACAGAAATTCTGAGAATATATAGATGAGGTAAATGTTAATACATAATTAACTTTTATTGAGCTCAGTCATTTAAATTTTCTTTCTTGTAATTAAATTGTAAGCCATCCACGCATGGTAAACCCACGGCTGACTGTGTTCGTATTTAGCAGGGTGATATGCATGATCTTCACTCAGTGGCTAATCTTCTATTTATATACGTGTACATAAACTGGTTTGTTCTAGGAACCAAACTATTTTCTATCATTCAGGCCAGGCGGAGCAACCACTAACCACTCACTATTAAATAAGACCTAAGGGTGTGTGTTAGGAACTTAGCACTTGGAGCTAGGGCTCCCTGCAAAATGGTCCAAGCCTTTTGGCCACTATGCCCTTCTTTCTGCCTCGGGCCAAGTTCAGATCTGGTTCTCTGATTCCAGAAGCTTTGCCCTTACCATTGTATCATGTGGTCATTGCCGACCAGGAATTGCTGTGAGCCTTTTCAAACCAGATCCCTCGTAGTTCTTGAAATACTGTATTCTTTCCCATAGCTCCATGTTTTTATCTGTAAAGCATATATTAGCCCAGTCCTTATTAGAATAGTTTTTATAACTCTGTCTTTAAGGCAAGCGTACAGAAAGTAATATTCAAAGTTGTATTTTTTTCTGTCGAATAATGGCTGGACACTAGACTGAAGTTTAGACAGTCTTGTATCCCAGCCTCATGCCCCTCTCTAGGAATCTTTTTGTGCTTTGCTTTTTCCCATCTGTAAAATGCCAAAGTAACAAATATTACTGGAAGTTACCTAGAAGGCTCAGTAACCGGAACTTCCTTTCACTCTGCTTTTCTTTTTTCTTTTTCTTTTCTTTTTTTTTTTTTTTTTTTTTTGTCTCCACCACACGTGGCTAATTTTTTTTTACTGGTATTTTTTAGTAGAGCCGAGGTTTCACCATGGTGGCCAGGCTGGTCTCGAACTCCTGACCTCAGGTGATCCGCCTGCCTTGGGCCTCCCAAAGCACTAAGATTACAGGCGTGAGCCACCGTGCCCGGCCCACTCTGCTTTTATAATAGGGGGAAATTTCACGTAAGTATTAAGTGAGCTAATATTTAACTTTTTTATTTTATTAACTACAAGCCATATTTACAAGATGTAGAATACTGAACTAAGCACTGTGAGAGATAGGAAAATACATAAGAGTACTCTAGACATCAGAAATTTATTCTAAATAAGAAATTCAGGAGGAGGTCCTAGAATGAGCTTAGAGTAAATTCTATCTCAGGCATCTCTACAGTGCTGCAGAATGTGGTTCTCAAGATACCTGGTCTCAGGACTCCCTTGCAGTCTTAAAATTATTAAGGACCCCAGAGAGGTTTCTCGTTTATATGGTTTACATCCATCAGTGTTTTGCCATATTAGAAACTGAAACTGAGGCTGGGCGCGGGAGATCTTTAAAAGAGTGATTTAATTTGTTTAAAATAATAATAAAAAACCTATTCCATTCAATATAGGTAACATCAAAAATGAAAACTACCTGTATTTTAAAAAATCATTTAGCAAGGAGAATGGATTGTTTTAAATTTTTACAACTCTCTTTAATGGCTGTCTCCCTGACTTAATGGACAGGTGGATTTTCATATCTGCCTCTACATTCAGTCTCTCTTGATACATTGTTTTAATTGAAGTATGTAATGAAAATCTAACCTGCTACAGACATGTAATTAAAGGAGTATTTTAGTTGCCTTTTTATTTATAACACTGTACATCAGTCATTTGGAAAATATTGGTGTACAGAGACATGCAGACCTTATAAATGTTGCCACTATTCACTATGCACTATCCACAAATGAATCATACTCACTCACCACCAGGCTCATCAGGAAACTCTTGAAGTATTGAGAAGCTGTCAGGCTCACAAGGGTGAATACAAATTATCCAAAATCCTAAATTTTGCTCGAAAGCTTGAATTTTATTGGAAACAAATACTTCAATAGGCTCACTTATTTCTATGAAAATATCTGCCAGATACCCAAGTCTGAATGACCATTGGCTGTCAGTCATTCTTTCAGGCGTAAACGGTGTTCCATGAGAAAAGCAGCTAGTTCACTGCTTCAGCTTCCATCTCAGACAGCTTCGCAAAACAACACAGTAGCTGTAGAAACACTTTTTACAAACTTCCCATTGTATCCCACAGAATATTAAAGACGTGCTCCAGGGTTGAAGTTTTTACGGCATCACCAAGGACTTTTTTTTTTTAAACTACAAATGCATGACACTGAAGAACACAATGGCTGCTAGGGAAGTTTGATACCACTGCCTTGATGCATGCTAAGGGGTCAGCAGTTTTACCCTCCGTAGCTTTTGCTGACTGTCAGTGCAGATGCCAACATAGTGAAAAAGACAACATCTATCGGTATCATTATGAAAATAGTTTTGACATTGTGGTGGACACTCTGACAGGATCCCTGAGATCCCCTGGGGTCCAAGGTCACTTTTGGAGAACCTCCACTGTGAAATTACTAAGGTCCTGAATGGTGTACGGGAGGCATCGCAACATCTTAAAGTTTTCCCCAAATCATGAGAGTTTAAATTAGCTACTGTTTGCTGGGAATATATGTATAGTACATCATTGTGTCCATCAGTTACTCAGAGTAGTTTATTTAAAAGAGAACTTACCAACCATCTTGAAGCAGCTGAAATACTCCCTTGTCTCAGTGGACTTGGACAGAAAGGAAAAAAATAGCAGTTAACACTTGAACAATACAGACTTGGATTGTGCTGGTTCATGCATACTTTTTTTCAGTCAAGCGCAGATGGAAAATACAGTTCTCAGGATGCAAAACTGCATATATGGAGAGCCCTACTTTTTGTATAGGCACATTCCGCAGTGGCCAGCTGCGACTTGAAAATGCGCAGATTTGGTTATGCCCGGGATCCTGGAAACGATCTCTGGCGTATACAGAGACAACCGTATTTGCCTCAGAAGCAAGAATTAAAAGCAGTGTGCTTCATAAAGTCTGTTGACTGTAAGTTAGTGTTTGTGGACTCATGCTGAAGCAACTAGCTAGATCTGTATGTGTGAAACACACACTGAGCTATGCCGGGGGAGTAGAAAACAATACAGAATTCACCCTCCTTCCATGGTAGCGGAAGCCGTGAAGAACTGGTGGATGTTTATAGCCAAGTGTTGACAACCCTTCCCTCAAAAAAGTTTACACTTAATGTTGCTTAAAAACCAGAACAGTATATCCTTATATGTGACCTGTGACTGTTTTTGTAAATAGACAAGCAAATTTTCTTAACCTTAACTATAACTGGCTGTCAAAAAGTCGTATTTTGAATATTAAACTAAGCTATGCTTTAGACTTGAAATCATCGGGTGTTTATGAAACAGTAATCGTGTGTAACCTTCAAAATAAGATTCAAGGAGAAATTTATAGGAGTTGGAAATCTTTTTACATGTAAACGTACGGTGCAGCCTGAAGACCCTTCAGCTGGTCCCCTTCAGAGGGGAGGAGTGGCGTGGCAGTGGCAGGAGGCCTGAGGTGTTGGCCTTGGTCCCCTTTAGAAGGGAGCAGTGGCAGGAAGCATCAGGAGGCCTGGGGTGCTGGCATTGGTTCCACAAGTGTTTGCTTTGTGCTAATGTGTCTAGGTGATCATCTTAGGTTTCTGTCCTTTTCTGTGTGTGTAATATTTCAAAATTTTAGAAGGTTAAAAACAAAAGAGATATGTATCCAAAAACAAATGCCTTGTGCAAACATTGAGGACTTTGGTGACCTGGGGAGCAAAGCCCCTTTTTGGACTTAATGCAGACTATGCATCTCATCGTTGGTTCCTCTGCACTGCTTTCCAACTACCTGTATCTAAACATGACAGATAAAGTTGTTCGCGCATTTGATCAGCTTGAGAACCTCTGCTGGGCTGCAGATGGGGTGTAAAGGAAGAAACTTCTTCCAGAGAATATCTTCATGACTCCTCTTTGTTTACCCAATGATTCCAGGCTCATCCACTGCAGAGTTCAACGGGATTTATGGAGGGCCTCTCTCGACATTTAATTTTAAACCTAATTTTAAAACCCGGAGAAAAGAAATCTGTCAAAGTAAAGTTTACGCCAGTTCACAACAGAACTGTTTCTTCACTTATCATCGTCAGGTAGGTTCTGTGACACAGTGTGGGTTCATTTTTACTACTCACTTAGAAGGCCTTACTTGTTTTAAGATGAATTTGCGTGTCTAACTTACGAAATAGTTTGAATTCACTTTGTCCAAAACATGCACACATACTCCATGCCTGATGAAACATACCTTTGTTATCAAATGCATGGTTCAAAACCATGAATAGTGTCTTACTGTGATGTGTGTCTCTTAAAAATAAAAACTCTTGCTCTTCTCTGTGTATTTTTGTATTTTTAAAGTATAAATTCTCACCATTAAATTTAATTTCTATGTGGTGCTCTGTAAAATAACTGTAGAAATTGCTAATCAAAAGATTGTGCAAATTTAGTGAGAGGAAAATCTGTAATTCTTATTCTTGCATAGAAATAACCTGACTGTGATGGATGCTGTGATGGTCCAAGGACAAGGAACAACTGAGAACTTGCGGGTGGCAGGCAAGCTTCCAGGTCCAGGAAGTTCCTTACGCTTTAAAATCACGGAAGCCTTGTTAAAAGATTGTACAGATAGTAAGTCTTCCTAACAGTTCCAAGGACACTAATTTCAGAATTTGCTTTCAACAGTAAATAATTTCAAAAACAACATTATTTCTATATGTGCACACGTGTATATTAGTTATGAATGCTTAAGATCTTAAGGAAATTCTATGTCTTATGTTTAGAGTTGTTTGATTTGGATCATAAGAGATTTAAAGTGTTTGTACTCGTTGCATACCTTAGCTGATTTACTCTCAGTGTGAAACGTAAAGTATAATAAACCTTTGCCATCTAAAATGATAAGTCAAAGTAGATTACCGCATGATGAAATCTGAGGAGCAGCTCATCTCTCTGACATGCAGGGATGGTTTATAACCTGTGGCACATAGTAATTCATGAATTAATGTGTTTATCATTTGGACTGGGAACACATGATGGCAAGATTTAGTCTTATTCCTGATTTTTTATCCTTTAGGTTTAAAACTAAGAGAACCAAATTTCACATTGAAAAGAACATTTAAGGTAGAGAATACAGGACAACTTCAAATTCACATAGAAACCATTGAAATCAGTGGATACTCCTGTGAAGGATATGGCTTTAAAGTGGTTAATTGTCAGGAGTTTGCCCTAAGTGCCAATGCCTCTAGAGATATAATCATATTGTAAGTATTTTATTTTCAGGTATAATGAATCACTGACTTTCTATACTAAAGTTGCTCAAACTCTATGCAAAGATATGTTTTCATGTTCACCAAAAGTCTTTATCCACAAATGTATTCGTTTGATTTTTTTTTTTTCCCACTTAATCTTTGGCTAAGGTATTTCTCCATTATCTCAGTTTTCGAAGTTGTAAATTTGTTTTCACTTAATCTTTGGTTGAGGCATTTCTTCATATCTCAGTTTTCAAAAGTCATAAAACTTTATCTCTGAAGTGGATCAGATAATCTTAGAAATCAATTTCAAAATTATTTTCAGGGTTATGTTAAAGCAAAAGATGTTGGTGTAAATTCACAGTCCCTCAGCAACAGAGATTTGTTTCATACGTGTACAATTTTTTCATGTTTTGCAGTATGAAGATATGTAATATTTTGGTTAGAAGACAGTTTTAATGCCTATCTCAGTAATAGCTGCAGCATATTTGAACAATTAATTGATAACGTGTTTTGTTATAAAGTTTATGCAATAAAATGCAACTTCTGTCCCTTAATTGAATATTTAATTTTGTGATCTTTAATGGATGTTTACTTAATAAGTAGCTACATTATTGTATATAAGGCATAATGTGTGACACCTAAAGACGCAATGAGGAATAAGACACCTTTCCTCAAGGTGCATACAATTAGCAAAAAACAAAAATAAAATAATTGCAACAGTAATCCATACTGCAGGAGATGATGGAAAAATCACTAGGCCGCTGACGGTTTGTTTGTTTTTTAAAAAAAGACATTATTGGGACTGTAGCCTGGGAGAAGAGCATGGATATAGATAAAGAAGAAAGAAGGAGAGAAAGACACAAAGCTCAGGACCATTTTCTAAATTAATAGTTACAGGAAACTGATTATTGTTATTTTTTAGTGTAAATTCTCTGATTATTCACAGAATACAGTTGTTCCTATTATTGACCATGGGACAATACTTTTTTCATCCTAAAATGAGGAAGTTGAGTAAAAGCGTCAAACTCAAATTCTGTTATATTTCAAAGGCTTATGGGACTGGTATTATATGTAGACTGCTTGTGAGATATTTTTAAAACTTAGCCTTACTACCATCATTGTGTTTTAGGTTTACTCCTGATTTTACAGCTTCTAGAGTTATCCGGGAACTGAAGTTTATAACAACCAGTGGCTCTGAGTTTGTGTTTATATTGAATGCATCCCTTCCTTACCATATGTTAGCAACCTGTGCAGAAGCCCTACCCAGACCCAACTGGGAACTGGCTCTGTATATCATCATCTCAGGAATAATGAGGTACTTGTGTCTTGTTTCAAGGTTCATATTCATTCAACATTTAACACTGTTGATCGAGTGCCCGCTGTGTGCCAGCCACTGTTCTGAGTTCTAGGATATGCCAGCAAACAAGATAGAACTCTGCCTTTATCAGGCTCACAGACTGGTGGGAACAGTGAAAACTGAGCCCTTTTTGGGTGGCATGTATAATAAACAGTCTTCTTTACCTCTGAAATTGGTTACACAAATTAAGTACATTTTGACGTCTTTTTAAAATGCTCAGATAAAGTTACTTGACTGGGGCATATGTATAATATACTTAATAGTACCTAGGCCACATGACACTGATTAGAAATGTTTTTTAAATTCTCAGTGTCTTCATCTGTTCTCAGTATATTACTTTGCGTTTCAAGAATCAGATAGATTCACCTCTAAACTAATTTACATATTTATATCACACATCCTTTCGAGGAAACAGGATGGAGAGTTGAAACTAAAATTCTTCTTAGTAAAAGAAAAATCAGATTCCAGGCATTTCTTCTAATACACGTAATTATTGCCTCCATATAAAACCTCCATGTAAGATGGCATTCTATAAAAATTGATGAGCAGGCCGGGCACGGGGGCTCACACCTGTAATCCCTGCACTTTGGGAGGCCGAGGCGGGCAGATCACCTGAGGTCAGAAGTGCAAGACCAGCCTGGGCAACATGGCGAAACCCCGTCTCTACTAAAAATACAAAAAATTAGCCGGGTGTGGTGGTGCATCTCTATAAGTCCAGGTACTTGGGAGGCTGAGGCAGGAGAGTCGCTTGAACCTGGGAGGCTGAGGTTGCAGTGAGCTGAGATCGCCCCATTGCACTCCAGTGGGGGCAATAAGAGTGAAACTTCGTCTCAAAAAAAAAAAAAGAGAAAGAAAGAATAACTGATGTGCAAACTTTTATCCATAAAACTGTGGGTTTTGTCTATTAAAAGTTGTCACAGACAACTTGGTCTTCTATTATATCATTTTGTACTTTGCCAAGAAACTCTGCCTTTAACATCGAATTTTGTTGCTTGTTCACTAACAAGCCTGATTTTCCAATTTTTTTACCCCTGCAGTGCACTGTTTCTTTTGGTCATTGGAACAGCCTATTTGGAAGCTCAAGGAATATGGGAGCCATTTCGAAGGCGACTATCCTTTGAGGCCTCGAACCCGCCCTTCGATGTGGGAAGACCATTTGATCTCAGGAGAATCGTTGGTATTTCATCTGAAGGAAAGTATGTTCACATGCTGGCAATAAATTCCCTCGTGTACATAGATTTGGCTGATAAAATTACAAGAAAAAATAAGTTGCTTTTCATCTTTGCTCAGGAGAAAAAAAATCTTAATTCTGATTACTTAATAGCACCCTGTATGGAACTCTGGGTGACTTAGAGCTCGTACTGGATACTGTGTTTTTATTATATTGGTAAGGGCTAAAATACTTTTAGTTAGATCACTGACGGTAAATTATCAATGTTCAGATAGAACAGATTTTAGAGAGTAGTAGAAATTCTCCCTATTTCTTGCTATTTTTTCCCGAGTGTAGTTTATATTTATGGTGGCTGTACTGATGAAGTAAGTTTTTTTTTAATATTAGATTTTGTAGGTTGCTATTTACTGATCTGCAGTTGGTCCCTTTTTCAGCTTGAACACACTCAGCTGTGACCCCGGTCACAGTAGGGGGTTCTGTGGAGCAGGCGGTTCATCATCCCGACCCAGTGCCGGGAGTCATAAGCAGTGTGGCCCATCGGTCCACCCACACAGCAGTCACAGCAATAGAAACTCAGCTGACGTGGAAAACGTCAGAGCCAAAAACAGTTCAAGTACCTCTAGTAGGACTTCTGCTCAAGCAGCTTCTTCACAGTCTGCTAACAAAACAAGCCCCCTTGTCTTAGATTCGAACACAGTGACTCAAGGTCATACAGCAGGCAGAAAGTCCAAAGGGGCAAAGCAGAGCCAGCACGGCAGCCAGCACCATGCCCACAGCCCGCTGGAGCAGCACCCTCAGCCTCCTCCGCCACCGCCAGTGCCTCAGCCCCAGGAGCCGCAGCCCGAACGGCTGTCTCCCGCCCCCCTCGCACACCCTTCCCACCCAGAACGTGCCAGCAGCACGAGGCACAGTTCCGAGGACTCGGACATCACCAGTCTCATAGAAGCCATGGACAAAGACTTCGACCACCATGACTCCCCAGCCCTAGAAGTGTTTACAGAGCAGCCTCCATCGCCATTGCCAAAAAGCAAAGGTAATCCTCTGCTCCCACTGCTGGAGATCCATGATGTGTGAGGGAAAAGCCAGTGCATGCTTCAGGAGCTATTAAGATTATAGTTGTGGTAACCAGCTAATGTAGTAGGTTCCTCTGGCTCAGATTTATCTCCAGTGTTGGACTTCAACTTTTCCATCAAAATGCAATTAGAGGTATCTGTCATAAAAGATATATTTGTATTTCTTAGATTGTTTACCAAAATCAGAAATTCTGTGGACATCTACTGTTTTTCTTTTCAGCTGCCTGTGATTGTGTTATTGTGATAGATTTAGCTTTTTTTTCATTTTTAAAATAATTTTGAGCACAGGAGTAAAATGGAGATCAGCTGCCTTTTAACTCCAAATTAGGATTTCTTCACTTTCGAGCAGGGGTTGGCAGACTAAATTAGCAGACCAAATCACCACCTGGTTTTATGAATAAAGTTTTATTGGAATAGAACCATGCTCATTTGTTGGTATATCCTCAGCTTTCCTGCCTCTATGGCAGAGTTAAGTAAGTGTGACCAAAACAGTATGGCCCACAAAGCTGAAAATGTTTGCTATCGGGCCCTTAACCAAAAAAGCTTACCAACCCTGCTTTAGAGTTCTGCTTACTGCATTAGTTACCTACTTATTTCTGAGTAACAGATTACCCCAAAACCCAGGTGCTTAAAAGAACATACACTCTTGTCTGACAGCTTCTGTGGTCAGGGACATGAGTACAGCTTAGCTGGGTCCCATGGCCCTCACAAGACTGCAGTCAAGGTGTTGGCCAAGGCTGATGTCGTCTTCAGGTTCAGCTGAAGGTGGACCTGCCTCCATGTTCACACAGGCAGTTGATGGCGGGATTCAGTTCTTCATGGGCTGTTGGACGGAGGGCCCCAGCTCCTTGCTGGCTGTGGCCAGAGGTCTGTCGTGGTTCCTATCCACAGGGCAGGTCACAGCTTGGCAGTTGGCTCCCCCAGAACAAACAAGAGGGCAAGGAGGAAGCAGGACGGAAGTCACTGTTTCTTATGATCTGATCTGGGAAGTGACATCCCATCAACGGTGTAGTATTGTGCTCATTCGAAGTGTGGTCCAGCCCACACTCCAGGAGAGAGAACCACACAAGGGCATAAATTCCGAGAGGTAGACACTACTGGGAGCTTGGAAGTCTGCACCACACACAGCTAGGTAGACCAGTTTGTGAGCTCCAGAATCAAGAGGTAAAAACCAGTAAATAGCCTCTAGTTGTAATTGCAATTTCATCCCTTTACAGCCTGAGCTTTTTTGCGTCTCCTTTCTCTCTCGTGGCAGCGTGCTAACATACCTGATTCCAAGCCTGTATCAGTCCCTTCCAGAGTGGCTTACCAAGGAGTTTTTGGCTGCAGTTTATACAGAAAACAGGGATCTTGGCAGCCCTAAGAGTCCAGAAGAAACTTGACATCCCAGAGTCTAGGAGTTTCAGATAATTTTTTAGTCCCAGTAATATGAAAACTAGCTCTGTTGAGTCCTCTTGGAATTACACGCACTCGGATTTGTAAAACAGTAAGACGTCTTGAATATGATTGGTTAACCTTCTACAGAAATCCTTTTTTGGCTAACCCATTATTAACTGAGCTTACATGTTTTAGGGTAATTTTTAGAATAATCTTAAGTGAATACTTAAAAGTCCTTTTTTAATTAGATCAAGTTACATAGCATTTTTTCCCACATTTAGGGCATGAATAAAATAAATCTGTGTTATCCTCTCTTATCACAAAGAAAGAGTTGGGCAGTCAAATTGACTACCTCATTCCTGTGTCTAACAGTCTTCCAACATCAGCGTGATGGGTCCAGTTCTGTTTTCAGGATCACTCATTGAGAACCTAAGTTTTAAAGTGAAATACTTTTTAATTTTCAGTGGTCCTAGAGTCATCCTACTAAAAGACACTCAGTGAGGGAGCATGGATGCCACATTATTGGTGACTCTTGAGCCTGTGAGGAGACAGTGGTTACAGGCTTCACAGGAGTGGCTTCTCTACTCACTATGCTTCCACTGATGCTGTTTGGTAAAAAGGAAGGAGGCTGTATCTGTATATTTTTTCTTCTTCAGTGTTTTTATTGAAGTATAGCATGCATATAGAAAGACAGTCTTTAAAATGAACTTTAAAAGGTGGGCATTGACCTTGGGGTTGCAAACTAGTAGTATGTTGTGAAACTGTAGGCTTCCAGCCGGGCAGAACCTTTATAATCTTTCAGAAGCTTACCCCCACACCCCTGCAAATAGCAGGTTTACATTACATATGAACATTCTCTTTTTAGAGGCCACACGTTCTTTTTTTTCTCCCCCTGGTATCTCATACTAAAATTATTTCTTGTAATGAGCTTATGTAGTTTCTGGCTTTTGGAAGCTGCTCCGAATGACCTCTTCGAGTGAATGTGTTGATCTTCCTGGATCTTGCCTTCAGCGGTTGAATGGCTTGCAAGCCACCCAGCCATGCTGTGCCATCTCTCCAGTCCCTGCTTCCGGTGGCAGGTGATGCCCAGAAATGCCGCCTCTTGGTGGTTGGCCTGAGCAGGGACTTGTGTTGCCAACTAAGATTCTGAATTAGATTCTGTACTTCTTTGGTTTCTCCCACCTCTAACACTTAAACCCCATGGATTGGACAGCGGCCATTTCAGGATTGAAGTCTAAAACCCAAGAACACCATGAGTCTGGCACAGTTGGTTCTCAGTGTCTGCATTACCCAGAGAAATGGTGGCGTCTGTGGCCATTCTCGTTTCTGGCTTTGGCTTTATCGAGGGTAGGGAGAGGCAGAGAGTTGTGGCGTCCAGAGGCCAGGCTCTGCCGTTAGGCAGGTGCAGATTGTATCTTGACCCCGCCCCCTTACTAACTGTGTGACTTTGGAAAAAATGACTCCCCTGAGCCTCCACTTGTTATTTTTAAAGTGAAGAGAAGAGTTACTCCCCACATCATAGGGTGTCACCACCGCCATGGTTATTATTGGGGCAGGAAGTGGCACGTGCCATCTGTAGCCTGCTGCGTTGAAGGTGGCTGTGGAGCATCCCAGCAGAAGCATGTGTTTGGAACTTGGTCTCGAGGGTAAGAATTGGGACAAGCAGAGAATCCTGAAAGCAAGGCCAAACAAGAAGGCAGCCAGCAGATAGCATGACAGAAAGCAGTGGAAGGTGTGGTTAGCACATCCCAGCAGGCAGGGCCCGGCGGAGCAGAGGCTAAAGAGTGCGCGCGGAGCCTGGACTTGAGGACATTATTTGTGACCTTGGAAAGGACAGTTTGTGTGAAGCGCAATCACCTCTGAGACCAAGTCACTGTGGCTTAGAGTAACTTTCACATCAGACTGTTAAGAGTGGCCACTAACTAGTGAGTGTGTTGGGGGCTTTTACTCTTTAACCTGTATTTTCCCTGTTTTTTTTTTTTTTTTTTTTTTTTTGGAGATAGAGTCTCGCTTTGTCGCCCAGGCTGGAGTGCAGTGGCCAGATCTCAACTCACTGCAAGCTCCACCTCCCGGGTTTACGCCATTCTCCTGCCTCAGCCTCCCGAGTAGCTGGGACTATAGGCGCCCGCCACCTTGCCCAGCTAGTTTTTTGTATTTTTTAGTAGAGACGGGGTTTCACCATGTTAGCCAGGATGGTCTCGATCTCCTGACCTCGTGATCCGCCCGTCTCAGCCTCCCAAAGTGCTGGGATTACAGGCTTGAGCCACGACGCCCGGCCCCCTGTTTAATTTTTAACAAGAAAAAAGTATGCATGTATAGTAGGTTTTTTTTATTTTTAGACATATAGAGTTACAACCAAGAAGACAGTATTTTTTATGAAAAATGAATAATACATGGAAACGTGGTGCTTGAAAATATCTCTGGGTCAAGGTCAGAAGCCCATAGGGCTGAGACAGCAGTGCTGATCCACACTTGCCAAGGTTTCAGACATGACCACAATGTCTCGTGCGCCCTGGTGATTGGCACTGCTTGCTACAGTTTTCCAGTAAAGCAACACTGGGCAGAACAGGAGCAAGACCCAGTTTGTGTGATTCTAACTCCTACACTGTGCTGCCTCCTCAAAGAAAAAGAGGGAGGGGGAAGAAAATGAGGAGATAATTGGTGAAACCACGTGCCCAGGTGGTGGAGTGGGCCGAGGCCCAGTTAGGTAGATGATAAAAGGATGGACACTCCTCAGGTGTGCCGGTGCGGGTGAGTTGGTAGAGATGGAGAGGCAGGATACAGGTTTTCTCTTGAACTTGAGGAGTCAACTTGAGGCAGCATGTGGGTTTAGGGAGGTTTTTACTTGAACAAGTCATCCTCTGAGACTGCTTGGAGTGAGTGGTAGGGTAGAAACACAAAATAGACAAAGTTTGGAATAGTCAAATTCCACGTCGCTGAGAACGTTGTAGGCCGGGGGAGTCAGCAGGGGCAGGAAACTTGGATTGCACACGGCCCCTTCAGCAACGTTGGAGGCCCTGCCGAGGGCCACTGAGGCACTGCCTCCGGCCCGTGTCACTTTCTCAGTTGTACCCTGCAGCCCAGTGGTGAAGAATGAAAACTGGGTAGTTGGTGGAGTAGGACAGTGCTGGAGTTCTGTGGGGCAGGGACAGCGAAAAGACAGCAAGAGAGGACGTCACAGAAGTGCTGGCAGGAGAGTGGTGGGGTGCTGTGCTGGCAGTGTGGAATTAGCAGTGTGGGGGAGGACCTTTAGCCAGAAGGAACTTCACAGATGGAGAACGTGGATGACTTAAGGGATGGGAAATCCAAGAGGTTGAATTTTGAGGATGGTGGGAGCAAGGAATGTTAGGGGACTAGGTCTGAAAAGGAGGTGTGAGTGTAGGGTTTCAGAGGAAAAGCAGTTCTGGGCAATACCAGGTTCATAGGTGCAGCCTTGGAAATGGGATGTCAGAGTGAGCTAGAGGTGAGGTCCACAGTCCTTACGCAACGCTGAGTGCCTCGTGTTTGGGAATTCAGAATTTTGGAAACGTATGCAGTGCATACACCACACGATGCAGAAGACTGTAAAAGTAGGTGAACACCAGATCAGCCACCAAAAATAGTCATATTAAGTTTTGTTTCTAAATGAGTTTGGGAAACAAAGCTTTGAGAGTTTTTTGGATTTCAGATTTACAGATAAGAGATTGTCGACCTGTATAAGGCCTGGGGTCCAGACAGTGGGAGGTCGAGGGTAAGAGGAAGTCCGTAAGTGTGATGCCAGCACCCCTGAAGCCTGGGGAGATTCTTTCTGGAGGTCACCATTGGTGATTCTCTGGAGGTTTTCCAGAGATGTCCCTCGCAGGTGCTGTCACTGATATGACAGGGCCTGACGTGGGACCACACACGTTCAGAGAATCCATTTGCTAGTGATTGAAACTTCCCTGAAGTAATTCTTTTGGGTGGCAATTAAATGAAAGGATTTAAAGTGGGAGAGGGGCAACTAACTAGCTCAGAATAGCGATTCATTTAGAGCAAGTAGCGCAGACAAATTCATCATACAGCATTTAGTGACGATAAAGACGAAGTAAATGTCTCGGACATGCTTTTTACATAGATAATTCATAGTTTGCTTACATTTAAAACAGATTAGAGATGTTCAAATTATCAAAGCACATGTAAAACAGTGAAAGTCAGAAATGGTTTTCGGTGTTTCATCTGTTTTTTAGTTATGGTACTATCAGCAGAAACCTAGAATAAAGTTAGTTGTTACCATTAAGTGTTAAATTGAACTGCAAATTTTCTGGCAGTTATGGTTGTGGAAGAATGTCATATAGTTCTCCTGAAGGAAAAGGGGGCATAGGAGTTCATCTGAAAAAAGAAAACAGAGTTTGCTGCCATTGAATTCCTGCCTGAATCTCAGGACATCGAATAGTAGAATGGATATCGTGTCTCTGTTATAGAGACTATGGCAGTGTTCTTTACATAGATCCTTTCTGTCGGTCCCCTGTCAAACCCAACATCTTCACATTGAATGAGAGCTCCTCACCTACACCGTGCCTCCCAGATGCACACTCAGCCTCCCTCCCCCACACGCACAGCATTTACGGTGACCGTGGGTAAGTATAGCTAGTGGGTGGCTCTCCACGCTAAATGTTTAGCAGCCGAAGTGTTCTTCCACTCACTGAGGTTAGCCCCAAGGTACCCCGCAGTCGGAGACAAATGTTTTTGTCAATAAAGACTTTTGGTTTTTGGTTTTGGGGAGTTTGGTTGAGACAGAGTCTCACTCTGCCACCCAGACTGGAGCGCAGTGGTGTGATCTCAGCCCAGTGCAGCCTCCCAGACTCAAGGGATTCTTCCACCTCAGCCTCCCAAGTAGCTGGAACCATAGGCATGCACCACCATGCCTAATTTTTTTATTTTTTTTATTTTTTTTTTTTGGAGAGACAGGGTCTCCCTATGTTGCCCATGCTGGGCTCAAGCAATCCCCCCACCTCAGCCTCCCAAAGTGCTGGGATTACAAGCATGAGCCACATTGTATCTGGCCACTTACTTGTTTTTTTAGCTTTTTATTTTGAGATAATTGTAGATTCACATGCAAATAATAAATTCAGAGATCCCATATACCTTTTACTCAGTTTCCCCCAATGGTAACACATTGCAAAACCACTGTACAATATTGCACCCAGGATAGTGATGCTGATACAGCCAAGACACAGAACATTTGCAAGCCCACAGGAATCCTCATGGGCCTTTTCTAGCCACACTCATTTCCCTCCTTCTTCAGCTTACCCCTTAGTCTGGCAGCTATGATTGCATTTATGTAACATTCTGGAAATGACAAAATTGTGGACATGGAGGAGATTAATAGTTGCCAGACTAAGGAGAACTTTTTCCCAAAAGGAATGTGCCATTTTGGTGTTTCTAAGTCAGTTTAATTCTCTGGAGATTTGCCAGTTTGTTGCTTTTTATTGCTGAATAGCAGTCCATCGTATGGGTGTACTGCAGGTTTTTCAGTCATTTGCTCATTGAAGAACGTTTGGATTATGTCTAATTTAGGGCTCTTATGTATAAAGATGGTGTAAATATTTGTGTACAAGTTTTTGTATGAACACAGAGCTTCGTTTCTCTGGGATATGTGCCCAGCAGTGAATTTGTTGGGTCTCATGATAGTTGCATATTTCATTTTTTTAAAGAAACCGCCAAAACGTTTTCTCTGATGACCGTGCTGTATTCCATTCCCACCAGCAGCGTGGGTGTGATCCAAGTTCTCCACGTCCTCAGCAGCATCTCCGTTTTTTCTGTTGAAGCCATTCTGAGAAGTGTGTAGATAAGTGATACCTCTTTGTGGTTTTTCTTTGCAGTCATTTCCTAGTGGATAATGATGTTGAACATATTTTCATGTGCTTATTTGCCGTCTGTCTGTTCTCCTTGGTAAATCTCTTCTTCATGTCTTTTGCCCGTTTTTTTAATTGGATTGTTTGGGGTTTTTTTACTATTGATTTTGAGAGTCGTTTACATATTCTAGATACTAGTACTTTGTCAGATATGTGGTTTGCAAATATTTTTCACTTGTCCGTAGTGTGTCTTTTTATCCTTTTATAGTCCATGATTCATTTTGAGTTCAGTTTGTATGAAGTGTGAAACTTAGTTTGGAGTTCACTTTGACGTAAAGTAGGGGGAAGATGGTAATTTTTCACTCGCTTTCCTAATAGTTACAGGGCTGGTCACAGCATCTGTTTCATATTCGGTGAGTTGTGGTGGTCGTGTTTTCAATCAGGTGGTCCATCATTTCATCGAAGTTATCACAGTTATGTGAATAGAGTTGTTCATAGTATTCCCTTACCACCGTGTTGATGTCTTTAGGGTCTATAGGAATATTCTGTTTCATTTCTGGTATTGGTAATTTGTGTCTTCTTTTTTAGTTATTTTTTGGTTTTTTTGTAGGAGGGGGTTTTGGTCAGTCTTCCTAGGTTTGTCAGTTTTATTGATCTCATCAAAGAACAGCTCTGTGTTTCACTGATTGCCTCCATTGCTTCTCTGTTTCATCCCAGTGCCTTCTGTTCTTACCTCTGTTATTACCTTCCTCCTGCTTGCTTTAGGTTTATTTTTCTGCTCTTTTTTTAGTTACGTAAGGTGGGAGCTTAAATTGTTAATACAGGACTTTTCCCCCCTTTTTATGTATGCTTTTAGTGCTATAAATTTCCTTCTCACCCCTGCTTTATTGCCGTCTCACAAATTTTGATACATGGAACTTTCAGTTTTATTCCCTTCCATTTTTTTTCTTTTCAGACTTTGTGTAACCCATGAATAATTTAGAAGTGTGTTGCTTAGTTTCCAGTCTTCCAAGATTGGAGATTTGGCCTATCTTTCTGTTATTGCTTTCTACTTTGAATCCACTATATTGGAGAATACACTACAAATGATTTCACTTATTTTAAATGTGTTGAGGTTTGTTTTATGGCCCAGGATATGGTCTGTCTTGGCTTATGACCCACGGGCACTTGAATGTATATTCTCCTGTTTCGTGTGGACTAGTTTATAAATGTTCTTTAGAGCCTGTTAGTTGATAATGGTGTTAAGTTCTTTCCTTTCTGATTTTTCTGTCTAGTTATTATACTGTTGAGAGAAGGTTGTTGACTTTTCCAAATGTAATTGTGGATTTCTCTTTTAGGTGTTTCTGCTTTACATAGTTTGCAGTGTTTTTGTTTGATGCGTTTACATTTAAGATTGCTATAATTTCTTGGTGGATGAACTGTTTTATCATTATATAATGTCCTTCTTTGTTTCTAGTAATTTTCTTTCCTCTCAAGTTCATCTAGTGTTAATATAGCCATTCCTGCTTTACTTTAATTAATGTTCCCATGATTTTTTTTCCATCCTTTTACTTCAACCTGCCTATATCATTACATTTCAAGCACATTTCTTATAGACAGCATATAATTAGGTCATGATCTTTAATCCAGTCTACCAGTCTCTGTATTTGTTATATAAGTAGATTGTCTACTTTTAATGTACTTATTGATATGTTCGGACTTAAATCTGCCATTTTATTTCGTTTTTCTCTATTTTCTTTTTCCTGCCTTTTTGTGGGTTACTTGTATATTTTTTAGAATTGTTTCATCTGTAGCATTTTTTTTAATGTATCTCTTCATATAGCTTTTTTTTTTTAGAGGTTGCTTTAGATATACATTATATGTACCTAACTTCTCATGGTCCTGGCGTCATCATTTTACCCTCATAAGTGAACTGTAGAAACCTCATCTCCCTTTATGTGTCTTTGCTTTAGTTGTCTTAAATATTTCCTCTACATACATTTAGAACCAAATCAGATAGTGTTTGAATATTTACATCAGTCATCAAACATAATTTAGAAAACTTAAGATATGAAGGAAATCTTGTTTTGTTTATATATTTTTTCCTAATCCTCCAAGGTTCCTTCTTTGATCATTTCCTTTCTGTTTTAGTCACTTTCTTCAGCCATTTTCTTAGGGTAGGTCTGTTGGATTTGAATTCTCTGAGTTTTCTTTCATCTGAGAATGTCCGAATATTCCTGAAGGATATTTTCATCTGAGTATAGGATTCTGGAATGACACTTGTTTTCTTTGAGAACTTGAAAAATGCTTCCTTTTAGCCTCCGTGGTTTCTCATGAGAACTCTCTCATTCTAATTGTGTTTTCCCAGTAGGTCATGTGTCATTTTCTCCAGCTGAGTTCAAGGTTTTTTTTGTCTTTAGTTTTCACAGATTTGATTATAATGCATCTTGATGTGGATTCCTTTCTGTTTACCCTTTTTGAGGTTTGCTCTTTTTTTTTTTTTTAACCTATATAGGTTTAGTCTCGCCAAATTTAGGACGTTTTTACCCATTGTTTCTTTAGGTACTTCTTCAGCCCTCCCTTTTTCTCCTTTCCTTCTGAGACTTTGATAACACAAATGTTAGATCTTTTGTTGTAATTGCACAGGTCTCTGAAGCTCTGTTCTTTTTTGTAGTCAGTTTTCTCTCATAATTTCTAATTGTCTATATTTGTTTACTGATTATTTCCTGTCTCATCTGTTCTGAGCCCATGCAGTGAGCTTTTTACTTCAGTTATTATATTTTTCAGTTCTGAAATTTCCATTTTGTTCTTCTTTAGCTTCTATTTCTTTGCTGAGGCTGTTTTTTCAGTTGTTTCAAGCATGTTCATAATTGCTCATTGAACAAGCATTTTTATGATGGCTTTGTCAGCTAATTTCAACATCTCTCTCATCTTGGTGTTGGCATCTCTTTATTATTTTGTTTGTGTTTTCATTTGATTTGAGAAATTTCTGATTCTTGGTATGAAGAGTGGCTCTAGATTGAAACCTGGACCATTTGGGTATTAATGTTCTGAGACTGGATCTTACCTAACTAAACCTTCTGTTTTAGCTGGCTTTCTCTAACTGCTCTGGCAGAGGAAGAGGAAGGGGTTGTACCCCCTTTTTATTGCCAGGCAGAGTTAGAAGTCCTGGTTTCCTGCTGTCCTCTGTTGACACGCAAGGGCAGGGAGGCTCCTCATCACTGCTGGGTAGGGCTGGGAGTTCTGGTTCCCATGTTGTGTTTGCTGACCCCGCTAGGCAGTGGTAGAAGTCCTGACTGTCCACTAGGCCTCCTCTGGAGTTGGCTCCTTAGTGCGTGGCCGGGAAGGGGTGTTCGTTACTGACTGTCGGGAATGAAAGGCTCAGCTCCCTGCTTAGCCCTCCCTGACAGCACCACCACCAGCATGCTGGGATGTCTGGTTACAGCCTTGCAAAGGTGGAAGTCTTGGCTCCCACTTTGGCCTTTGTTGGCGTGGGTAGAGATGGCACCCCAGTTCTTATTGTGGTGTTGGCCTGGAGCCTTTGTCTTGCTGGACTGCCTCTTTCCTGCACCTTTGGCAAGAGAGAGCTGACTTGTTGAGGCTTTGTTTATCTGTGCACATTGGTGTTTCTGAGTGGATGTGTGTGGCAGAAAGAAAACCCGGGAACCTTACCATCATGCCTGTCCTCAGACCCCAGTCTCCCTCCAGCCTGTCACCTTCTCTGCCTTTCAGAGTCGTCATCTTTGCTTTTTGTATACTGTCTAGACTGTCTAGAGTTTTCAGTTGTGCTTGGCAGGAAGAATAAGGAAAGATCTGCTCCATCTTCCCAGAAGTGTAAGTTTCTAGGTGTTTTGTTTGTTTGTTTGTTTAAATGAGATTTATATTTCCCAATCAGGGAAAATCTTGGGCTCCACTGAGTGTAGAGACTGAAATGGGATTAGAAAGTCATTTGTAGAAATTCGCACTGTAAAGCCACAGATTGGTACTGATCTCACAAAAACCAAACTCACTGGTCATAAGCACTCTTCCCAGAAGAGCATTACAGTCTACTTATTGATGGGATAAGTGACTTATAAAGGATTGAGATAGGATAAGCATTTGGACTTGGGTTAGTGAGTCTCAGAGCAGTTCTCACAGTGTTGGTACACTTCACTGTTGAGAAGGCGAAACACTGACTCGTGCAGCCTGGCAGATGCTGCTGGGCACCTGCCACATGCTGGGTGCTGTGCAAGGCACTGTGGCTGGAGAGATCAGTAAGGCCTTATCCCTGCCCTTAGGTGCTTAGGCTGTATGGCAAATAGAGTCAAGGGGGTCCATGCCAGGAGCCTGGAAAGGGACGATCTCAGGGAGAGTATCACAGAAGAGCTTCATGTCCAGAGACAGACCTGAATGATTGCATGACCTCAGTAGGTGAGGAGTCTGTGTGGAGATCGTAGGAGCAGACAGGCAGGGTGACCAGCCTCAGGGACGCTTCATCCAGGAGACATCCTGTCTTCTCCACTGTTCATTGAGTTCATTAATTCATCTTTGAGAGGACAGTCTCCCTCTGAATTCTTTTTTTTAATTGGCAAATAATAATTATATGTGTTATACAACGATTGGCCCTGATAGGTCAAGGGTGGAGCATGTGGAAGAGTTAGGGATAGGCTGGAGCAGACACTGGTAAGGTAGGTGAATCCAAATTTAAACTTTATCCTATAGAAAATGAGGGACAGGATAACATTTCTAAGCTTTAAAAATGTTTCAAAAGGAAGTCAGGCTATTGACAGTGTATAAAACGGAGTGGGGTGGGAGAGTGGGGCAGGAAGAGACGCTCAGCAGGGAGACAAGGCCATTGTGGGTGGCCAGGCAACACTTGAGGAAGGCCTGGGCTTAGGGAGGGCAGTGGGGGTGCATGAGAACGGAATTGGAGGTTTTAGAAGTAGAATCCATTCCTACTGATGGATTGATGGCAAAATTGCATCGTTTAGATCATTTCTTCCAGGTGACTCAGAATTCCCCCAGTTCTGCTCCGAATGACGGCACCTACCCACCAGAGAGTCCCAGGGGACAGAGAAATAGGAAATGAGGCCCTGCATTTTCACCAGCAATTCCCCCAACAGGTCTCTGATAAACCTGGATAAAATTTATACCTAAAAGCCAGGGAATTCTTTTGTTTTTGTTTTTGTGTTTGCTTTTGTTTTGTGTTGGTTTTTGTTTTGTTTTGGTTTTGGTTTTTTGGAGAAAAGGTCTCACTCTGTGACCCAGGATGGAGTGCAGTGGTGCAGTCATGACTCACTGTAACCTCAAACTCCTGGGCCCAAGAGATCCTCCTGCCTCAGCCCTCTGAGTAGAGCTACAGGTGTGTGCCACCGCACCCAGCTAGTTTGATTTTAAAATTTTTTGTAGAGATGAGGTCTCACTGGGTTACCCAGGCTGGTCTGGAACACCTGGCCTCAAGTGATCTGCCTGCTTTGGGTTCCCAAACCTTTGGGGATTACAGGCCACTGCTGCGCCCAGCCCAGGGATTCCTAAATGGACCATACATTATTACTGTCACCTGGAGGTCTTGTTAAACAGATTGCTGTGCCTACCCGCAGAGTTCTGGTTCTGTAGGTCTGGAATGGCCATAGAATTTGCATTTCTAACAAGGTCCCAGGTGATGCAGACTCTGGGGCAACGGGGGACACTTTAAGAACTACTGACCTAATAAAAGATTTGGAGGAGTCTCTCCTTTCCCTGAAGCCCAGTCTTTCTCCTGGAACCCAGCCCTGAGGAAGAGACGAGACCCTTAGGAACACGCTTGCCCTGAGCGTCAGCTTCCTGCTCCAGCCCACCCAGGGGCAAGCGGGAGGCACGGGCCACTCCCTGCGCGGCCTGTGGGGACAGGGACTGCCTGCAGCCAGACGTTGGCCATCCAGTCTAATCAGGTTAGGGAAGGCACGTTGTCTCCCCTCCCACTAACATTTGAATTTGGGAATCCAAACAGCAGAAGAAATCATACGTGGCCCTGAGGTAGCTCCTAGTCTGGGTGGTTGGATGGATGTTGATGCCGTGGACCAGTGGCTCTCAGCCTGGGTGCCCAGGAGAATCTCTAGGTTCTGGGTGGTTGATGTTGATGCCGTGGACCAGTGGCTCTCAGCCTGGGTGCCCAGGAGAATCTCTAGGTTCTGGGTGGTGGGTGATGTTGATGCCGTGGACCGGGGACTCTCAGCCTGGTGCCCAGGAGATTCTCTAGGTTCTGGGTGGTGGGTGTTGATGCCGTGGACCAGGGGCTCTCAGCCTGGTGCACAGGAGAGTCTCTAGGTTCTGGGTGGGTGGGTGTTGATGCCGTGGACCGGGGGCTGTCAGCCTAGTGCCCAGGAAAATCTCTAGGTTCCGTCCAGAACTGTTGAGTCAGAATCTCTCTGAGGGATGGGGCCTAGACCCTGAGGGGTCGGGCCCAGACTGCAGTATTTTCTTTTTAGCATTCCATGGGTTATTCTAAAGTGTTTCTGGTTAAGAACAATAATTACAAACTTGAGAACCCATGCGATGTTTTTAGGATCGTTAACTGGGTTTCAGACATTTGGGGTTCGGATTGTTGATGTTAGTGAAATTGAGCCCTAGGGAGAATGTAAAGGAAAAAGCTCCAAGGGCAGATCTCTAGGGAACACCAGCAAAGACAGAGCCAGTCGTGAAGTTGTCAGAAGAAGGGGTTCGTGGTGGGCCCCGGCAGGGGCAGGGGGTACACTCTGCGGTGTACAGTGGAACGGGAAGATGGTGTGGAATGAGGAATGATAGGCGTCATGGGCTCGGAGGGTACACTCTGCGGTGTGCAGTGGAACGGGAAGGTCGTGTGGAATGAGGAATGATGGGCGTCATGGGCTTCAACAGGTTAGAGATTCTTGTCAGCCTTTTCGAAATCACATCTGTTAAGGTGCTAGGGACAGAAGTCCAAGGGCTGCATATTGAGTTAATAAGGTGATGATTTTAAGGTAAAAAGGGTAAATTACTCTTTCATGCAATAATTTTTTTTTTGAGATGGAGTCTCGCTCTGTCACCTAGGCTGGAGTGCAGTGGTACGATCTCAGCTCCCTGCAAGCTGCACCTCCTGAGTTCAAGCGATTCTCCTGCCTCAGCCTCCTGAGTAACTGGGATTACACGCACACGCCACCATGCCCAGCTAATTTTTATATTTTTAGTAGAGATGAGGTTTCGTCATATTAGCCAGGCTGGTCTCAAACTCCTGACCTCAAGTGATCCGCCCTCCTGGGCCTCCCGAAGTGCTGTGATTACAGGCGTGAGCCGAATTAACCTTTTGTTATTGAAGTTTTCAGCTTAACTGTTGATCTGTTCGGTATTTTTTGTCTATTCATAGCTTCACTTTTTGAGTTTAGTTTTTGAAAACTCATTTCCAGCCATTTTGCATTTATTATGGAAGTTTCAGGTTATTATAAATATGGATTATTTATACAGATTTACTACCCCTCACGCAGTGAACCTAAGCATGATAAAATTATATAATTGCAGGTGAGAAGTTTATTATATGGGGAACTGATCTTGATTGTATGGGAAATTTTGAGGTCTTCTCAGCCTGGGCTGTTGAACTCTCAGAATGTAAGAAATCCCAGAGCTCGTGGAGCAAAGCAGGACACTGCCCTTCCTGTCTCCCGTGGTGGGGAGAAGCTCTGGCTCTTCGATGTAGGTTAGGGGCCTGTTTTTTGTTGGTATGGTTTGGTTTGATTTGGTTTGGTTTGGTTTGGTTTTTTGAGGCAGGGTCTTGCTCTGTTGTCCAGGCTGGGGCACAGTGGCACGATTATAATTAAACAAACTAGTTCGTCCTATGCTTGAAACAACATGCCCCTTCCATTTTTGAGACTTACTATCCCAGTTTGGTTTCAAATCTAACACTTCTTGGAATCAGTGTGCAATAAATGATGAAATGACATTCCTGGAAATCACTAAGAGATTTACTTACTCTTTTTCTAGCTCAGGCTCAGCAAACTTTTTCTATAAAGGTCCAAGTAGTAAATGTTTGAGGCTTTGTGGGCCACAAACTATCTCTGTTGCCTCTTCTCATGTGTGTCTTTTTTTCGACCACTTCAAAAGTGTAGAAATCATTCTTAGCTCACAAGCCATACAAAACAGACTGCAGGCCAGTTTTGGCCCATGAGCCACAGTTTGCCAACCCGTTTTAAACACTGAGGTTTGAGTCTTTGGCAGGCACCCATTAATGGTGATACTCTCTGGGATAACGCATAAAACACTGGAGTTTTAATTAATTTGTATTAGGTCACCATTACTGAAAAGATGTATTAGAAACTATGACCCGTACAGACTGGGTTAAAATGTGGCTTGTGTGGCTTCTGCAGCTTGCACCTGCCTGCCTGCCCCGGTGATTTTGCAGGCACAATCTGAGGTGCTAGAACCCAGGGCTTTCCCTGCCTCTGTCTAGTCCTGCTGGATTGTAAGCTCCATGAGGGCAGGGGTTATGTTGTTCACTGCTGTGTTCCCAGCACACACAACACCGCTGGGAAATACGTTCGGGGTTGGTTCTCGTTTGTCTTGATAGCATCCAGATTTCTAAAAGTAATTGGCTTTCTGTACGTCCATTTTACTCTCTGTCCATATATATACAGCATTACATAGCACCCGCGCGCCAGTCACCGTTCCCAGGGATTGTGTAATTCCTCAGTACAGCCCTGGATGGTCTTGTCTCTCCATCGTCCAGATGAGAGGCCATGATCAGGCAGCTGGTTTGTAGAAAGCTGCCAGGGTTTGAACCCAGCCATTGTGGCTACACTGCGGGGACTCAGCACACCTAAAGGGAAGGACTTGGATGACTCGTCGTTCATGTCACCATCAGGCTTCCATCTCCCAGCAGATGTCAGAGGATCTCTGGTTTCCACTTCTGTAACTTTTCTAAGCTCCATCACCCTCTGGAGAATATTACGAACATTCTGAGACAGACATACAGATTTGTTAAAACTGTCAGGTTTGTCCAGACTCACTGACCTGTACCCTTAAAATGGGTGTGTTCTATCGTATGTAAGTTGTATCTCAGTAAAGTTGATTTTTTAAATTGTTCTCATCACAAAGTCAATGGATTTAGGAAGCTTTAATTAGAGAAGGAAAAAAGAAACCTTTTTTAATCAGAAAAGAGTCCAGCCTCTTCAAAAAAAAGTTGTAATTGTTTTGTTTTCCAAGCTAGCTAGCTAAAAATCAGGAGTTGTGGCCAGGCGCGGTGGCTCACGCCTGTAATCCCAGCACTTTGGGAGGCTGAGGTGGGTGGATCATGAGGTCAGGAGATCGAGACCATCCTGGCTAACACAGTGAAACCCCGTCTCTACTAAAAAATACAAAAAACTAGCCTGACATGGTGACGGGCGCCTGTAGTCCCAGCTACTCGGGAGGCTGAGGCAGGAGAATGGTATGAACCTGGGAGGCGGAGCTTGCAGTGAGCCGAGAGCGCACCACTGCACTCCAGCCTGGGCGACAGAGCGAGACTCCGTCTCAAAAAAAAAAATCAAGAGTTCTTTTACTTTAATTTTTATCCTCAGGGAAAGGAAAACCTCTTCAGCGCAAGGTGAAACCACCTAAGAAGCAAGAGGAGAAGGAGAAGAAGGGAAAGGGAAAGCCGCAGGAAGACGAGCTGAAGGACTCTTTGGCTGATGATGACAGCTCCTCCACCACCACAGAGACCTCCAACCCCGACACAGAGCCGCTCCTCAAGGAGGTACGGGCCGATCTCACAAAACAAAACACGAGGGAGAAAGAGAGGTCTCCTGCAGCGCACAAGACCTTCCATCTCAGAGATTCTGGTTTTAGTACAAAAGTAATGTTTAAATCTAGCATGAACAGCCACTGAGGAATGGTTCGTGTGCCGGCCATGCCTCCAGAGTCACTCCCCTGCAGACAGCATTCACAGCTCTGGGGATGAGTGGTTCCATTGCCTCCAGAGTCACTCCCCTGCAGACAGCATTCACAGCTCTGGGGATGAAGGACTCCATGTCCTCCGGGGAGGAACAGTTGGAAGCACGTTAATAAAGTAAGACGGTTAGAAACTGGAAACACTGCTTGAAAGCTAGGGACTGTCTGGAGTAGTAACTGTTCTAGCTCATGAAACTTCTTTCAGATTTTAAGGATCAGAAGAATGAGAAGGAACGCTACCATTTTAATTAGGTTGTGTTTTTCCTGTCATGTTGCTCCTGGCACCTGCTGGAAGCGGGGTTTTGGTGGCAGCTTACTCCCAAGCAGTAGAGTGGTGACTGCCCTGGAGGGAGCGTGGCCCCAGGAAAGACCCCAGGCTTTAATGGCCCCCAGGGACGAGGAGCCCAGCCCAGGATACATCAGCACGCCAAGAAGTTGCCTCGCCCACGGGAGGCCTCGGCTCCCAGGGCTGTTACCATAGCAGGAAGAGCAGTGCAAAGTGTCGGGTCCAGTGGGCCTTAGTGACGGGGTCAGATTACTGCTGTGAGTAGTGTGGGGTATGCAAGAAAGGGTAATCATCCCACTCTGGCACTTTTATTTTTAGATCAATAGATTTCAAATCTAAACTGATCCTAATATAGCCTTTAATGTTGTAGAACAGACTTTCTTTTTTAGTTTTAGTCTAGTGACTGAGGAATGATTTCTTACAGATTTCCCGCATTAATGTTTCATTCACATGCATTAATGTTTAAAATGAAATTTATATGTGACTTACTTTCAAGTCAGCCGCCTTCCCCTTTGCGTTCCCTTACCGTTACCGAGGTCCTCTGTCTACCCCCAGCCCAACTCCGAGCTAGTGCTGGAGCTCTGTGGTTTATGGCGCTTTAACAAATGGCTTCAGAGAAGCAGAAAGCCCTGTGCTGAACTTTGAGTAAAATCCCAGCAGTTGAAACCCTGTGCATCGGAGCTGGGAAGGCATTTTCAGGCCAGGCTTTCTGCACACCTTTCTGCCACCTCCCTTCCCACCTGCCGGCCTCTTCCTGCTCACCCCACTGCGGCCCCTCTTCAGTGGCCCCCAGCGGCCAGTGCTCTGTGCTCAGCCATTGGTGTCATTCTTAGCTCCCTGTTGTTCATTCCCTCCTGTGTCCCCAGCTCCTTCCATGCTATTTGTGCAGCTCAGAATTGACATCCTTCGTGAGACCTGCTTGTCTGGTTACTACCCTGTCACCTCCAGCGCGCTGTCATTCCTCACCCTCCGGCGTTGTCGTCCTCCTGCCCTCCCGGTAGCGTTGTCATTCCTCCTGCCCTCCGGTGCGTTGTCATTCCTCCTGCCCTCGGTGGCGTTGTCATTCCTCCCTGCCCTCCAGTGTTGTCGTGCCGGTGGTCATTCCTCCTGCCCTCCGGTGATGTTGTCATTGCCCGGTGATTGTCCATTCCCTCCACCCTTCATTCCACCCTTTATCCTTCTTGTCCATCCACCCTCCATTCCCTCCATGTCATTCCATTATCCTTCCATCCATTCCACCCTTCCTTCCATTATCCATTCCATTCCACCCTGTCCATTATCATTCCCTACCATTCATCATTCCACCCTCCATATTCTGTGTCCATTCCACCCTCATTTTATCCTTCCTCCACCCTCCATTTTATCCATTCCTCCACCCTCCATTGTGTTCATTCCTCCACCCTCCGGCGTTGTCATTCCTCCTGCCACTCCGGTGCTGTCATTCCTCTGCCAATCTGCATAGAGGCTTTCCTTTATTTCTCTCGACTGATCTCAGTCATCCCGGATTAATGTGTATTTTCTTCTGAATAAATCCCAACTTGGATGGGTCATTTTCTCTTACATCTTTCCAATTCTGTTCTACTCATTCAGTCAACACACAGGAATGGAGCACCCACATGCCAGGCCACGTGCTGGGTGCACAGGCACCAACAGTGGACAAAAGGCCACATCCCTGGTCCTGGAAAAGCTCACGGTTTACAAAATACGCGATGGTCAAGTATTCAGCGACTTCATGAGTAACTCAAAACGGTTTCAAACGATGTGTGAGCCAGGGAGCTGTTTCAGCCCTAGCTCTGGCTATTCACTCTTGACAGTTAAATAGAGTCACCTGATGTGACCTACTAAAATCCAAGCTGTCTTCATAATCATAAATTGTAAAGCTCTTGGGTAGACGCTAATTCACCACATGCTTATAGCTCCCCTCCACAGCCATCACCGTCCCCCTTTGCTGAGTCCGTCCTTCCCCGTCGGTCCCCACCAGTGCTTCCGTGAACAGTTTCACAGATTGTCTGGGTCCGAGAACCAGGTTGCTCTTAGTACACAGTCCACTCCACATGCAGCTCCCCAGGCGGGTTCAGCAGTACCTGAGTGCAGCCTGGGCAACATGGTGAAACCCATTTCTCCAGAAAATACAAGAATTAGTTGGGCGTGGTGGCATGTACCTGTAGTCCTAGCTACTCAGGAGGCTGAGGTGAGAGGATCACTTGAGCCCAGGGGCGACAGAATGAGTACTTTGTCTCCAAAAAAAAAAAAAAAAAACCACACACACAATACATGAGTGATGTATACCGTGTTCAGGAGACAGGTCCGCTGATCTCACACTCGGATGCTGCAACAATGTCAGATTGCCACAGAAACACATGGGGCAGGTTCTGTACTTACCTGGTCCTGGCTGTGCTGGGTAGCACAGCTTTAAGATGCATCTTGAGTGTGGCCACCCAGTCCAGATTCCACATTCGAGTGGGCAGGACAGCCCTTCTGTGCTGCTGCAATGGCCAGTAACTTTTCCACAGCAGAGGTCCATGCTGGCGTCTGTCATGTGTCTCCCTCCCGCTAGACTTCACCATCCTTAGGAGGCGAAACTGGGCCCTCTTGGTAATCCCATGGCCTGGCACCAAGTGGGTGACCTGTAAATGTGTGTGGATGAAGTGGATGAATAGCCCCTCCCATTGAAGGAGCAGCTGTTAGCATTAAACCAGTCGGAACCCTGCCGCAGTCGCAGGCAGGCGAGCGTGGCCCCTGTGTGCTGCCGGCACTGCTCTCTTGTCCTGACAGTTTGTGCTCAGGATGCGGTGCATGGCTGGAGTGCTTGACTTTATACTGCAGTCTCTACTGAACTTTTCTTTTAAGGAAATACAATGTTTTACTCCCCAGTGCTTGAAAAGAAGCTACCAGTTTGCTACTGCCACTGCCACCATCACCTCCAGTCAGGATATGAGTGTAAATTAAAATGATGTTCTTTATAACTCCAACTCACCAAAACATAGTCGAGACAAATTTTGCTTTGAGATGGAGTCTCGCTCTGTGTCCCAGGCTGGAGTTCAGTGGCATGATCTTGGCTCGCTGCAACCCCCGCCTCTCCAGTTCAAGCGATTCTCATGCCTCAGCCTCCTGAGTAGCTGGGATTACAGGCATGTGCCACTATGCCCAGCTAATTTTTTGGATTTTTAGAAGAGACAGGGTTTTACCATGTTGCCCAGACTGGTCTTGAACTCCTGAGCTCAGGCAATCCACCTGCCTTGGCCTTCCAGAGTGCTGGGATTACAGGCATGAGCCACCGCACCGGCCGAGACAAATTAAAGGCGGCCAAAACATGGACAGAACCACAATGAAGACAGATTTGAAGAAAGGAGTTTGTTTTTACATATATGATTTGTATATTTTTACATCTTTGATTTTGTGTCTGTATCTTAAAATGGAACTAATTTCAGTCATTTTATTAATCCTTCTCAGCAATTAAGTGTCCATTTTTTACAGGATACAGAAAAGCAAAAGGGAAAACAAGCCATGCCTGAAAAACATGAAAGTGAAATGTCTCAAGTGAAGCAAAAAAGCAAAAAGCTCTTAATTAAGAAAGAAATCCCAACAGATGTGAAACCCAGGTGAGAGAAATAAATGTACGGAGAAATCAGGTCTGTAAAGAAGTTGCTGGCGAACGCCAGGTGCTGTTTTGATTTGGTTGGCTGCTTGGCTTTTAGGGGGGTTTATAGCAAAATCCAGGTGCGGCATCACATTCCTCTTGGGATTTTTCTGTCACCTGACGTGTACTGTTGTTGACTTACTCGGAACAGCCATATGCTTCTCAAGTCAGACGTGCAGAGGGCAGAGCTCACAGTCTGTTATAAAAATGTAGAAGGGAAATTTCTGTTGGTGATTCAGTCCCAGGCTGAGATCCATTTTACTTCTGCACAAAGATGACCTTGAAGATTGAACCACAGGCACAAGCATGACTTTCCTCCAAAAGAGTTCTGGGTCGGTTGAATTGTTAAGCCAGTTGGGATCTAGAGTTCTGTGCCATGAAACTTGAAAAAGTTTATTCTTCCGTAAAAGTGGTTCAGGGCAGATGTCAGCAGTCAGACAGTTCTACCAGTAAATAACTCCAGTTCCTCCCCATGGGATGGGATTCAGTGGCCCCCACGGGGAGGGCTCGTGCAGGCTGTTTCCCCAGGGAGATGAGTGAGTTGAACTGTTGGGTTGTTAACTGAAGTTACTTCACATTTTCATTTAACCTTGGCTCAGCGTCTACCTCATAATTTTAGCGTTGGTGCGTCAATAATAACTTTCCTGGTTCGTCTTATGGAACCGTCATCAGCATGGGAGCTGCTGTCTGCCCGCTTGTGGGTTGTGATCAGTGGGAAGTGATAGAGGAAGTCGAATAAATTAGGTGTGAATTTAAAAGGAAGACATGGCTTGTCTGTCATCGGAAGTGTGAACCGTAGATCTGTGGAAGGTCTGTTGTTACTCTCATCCTGGGAAACGTACTTGAGTTTTGCAAAAGCACCACTGACCTAGACTCTATCCTTAGATTTTATGGCTTCAGGCAGGGCCAGTCCTGTCCTGTAGAACCCAAAAGCTAGTAAGAAATTAGTGGTTACTGCAGTAAAATGTAACCTTGTCCCTGAATTTATGAAATAATACAGTATATGGTGGTGATTAGTGATGAAGTATTTGTACCTAAAATTTACTCTTCTGTGGAAATTGTTAGTTCAAGTGACCAGGTCCCACAGTTTGAGAGCAGTCTGGCCCAGGTCGAAGGAACGTCTAGCAGAATGGTGTCAGGTGGTTGATCATTTGAGGGGAGAAAGAAGAGGAGATCATCTCTTCTGGAGAGGAGGTTCACATACTTGGATCTCTCCTGAGAGAAACCCACCTGAGACACCAATATCCTGGTACCCCAGGACAGGAGTAACACTGGGCTACTGGCTAGAGAGTCTTCTTCCAGGCCTTTTACAGGCTTAGGTGAGTGATCAGATATTTTAAAGTAAATGAGGCTAGTAAGTCCAAATAATGAAAATCCTCATTTTTACATTTGCACAAATCTTGTGAGGTAGACATGCAATAATTCCTATGATGATAAATTTTAAAATCAGGGCTTCTAAGAATTACCTTAGAGATACCATTCCATAGGTGACTGTCACCAAGTTGGCCCTGTTGATTAGCCCTAATGCCTGAGCCTCAGTATTGTGAAGCAGATAGAACACACTAATCCTAACCCCCATTCCTGTTCCACTGACTTCTGTTGTATTCTGACTTTTTTTTACAAGTTGGCCATTAGCAAATTTGCATTTGGAAAGTTAGTCAGAGACATTGCTTGAGTGTCACTACCTTTGCAAGGGTTTTTAGTTCTCTGGTAAACCAAAAAGCGTAGGTTGGTCAGTCCTGAACCGCCCAGTCAAGGGGCAGTTATGGCAATAACCCGTGCTCTCTCAATAGGTAGTTAAAAGATAAATTGACTGGGTGCGGTGGCTCACGCCTGTAATCCCAGCACTTTGGGAGGCTGAGGCGGGCGGATCACAAGGTCAGGAGATTGAGACCATCCTGGCTAACATGGTGAAACCCCGTCTCTACTAAAAATACAAAAAAATTAGCTGGGCGTGGTGGCGGGCGCCTGTAGTCCCAGCTACTCGGGAGGCTGAGGCAGGAGAATGGCGTGAACCCGGGATGCGGAGCTTGCAGTGAGCTGAGATCGCGCCACCGCACTCCAGCCTGGGTGACAGAGCGAGACTCCGTCTCAAAAATAAAAAAGATAAATCATCACCAGAACACAATTCAAGCCATGTACTTAAAACTGTCTTTTGTAACTGAAGAAATCTGTATACAACCTGTCTTCTAACCTCCTTTATCTAATCTCTTTAAACTCACTGATCTCTCGTTTTTCTGAACTCGGGGATGAAAGTATTGAGAGTCAGAATGTATTAGTTCATCAGTCATTTAATCAGATAAAGACTGGTTTTTTTAATAACCAGAGAAGGTTGACTCTCTGAACGGAGCCATTCTCTGACTCCACTGCATTCTGATAGTAAATGTCAAACACTGTCCCTCGGATAGAATCACGGCCAGTCCTAGCTTGAGTGACTCCTGAAATTCCTGTCACCTTTTAGTGTGTTAATATATGATCCTGCATATCTGAAGGACAGGTACACACCTTTTCATAAGCTATGTCATTAATAAGCATATATCATTGCTTTCTTTTGGAAGCTTTATAAGAGGTGATAAAGCCAAAGGAACGGCTCACCCCCATCCATCCACACTCCCAAGAGCTGACCTCAGAAAAATCCCTTCTAGGAAACGGGAGCGTGGGGCTGCAGCAGCAGTCTGATCTCACCGTGTTTTCCAGCTGTGGCAACACAGAAACAGGCCTGCAGACCTCCAGAAGACTACAGTCTGTGTCAGAGATGCCAGGGAACGGGAATCAGATCTCAGGCCCTGAAGGTTTCCACAGAACCAGGAAGGACCCAGGGCATCCCTGGTTTAGGATCCTGAGTATTCACTGATCCTTTTGTTTTTCTATTTGTTTATCAACAGTATATGTTGACATAAATGTAATAATCTAAAATAAGCAAAAGAAGTTAAGTAGATAAACTAATCGTATTATCTCTAAAAATCTGCTTAAATAACATGCTCAACTCAGGGCCAGGGCCGTGAACACCACACTGCGCACGCCAGCCCCAGACCTGTCAGCACTGGGAAAACCCTGCCTCCACGGCCGGTCACGTCCCGAGCTGTGTCCTCAGGTCTGCCTCTCTCCTCCCCAGACAGAGGTGTGTGTACTGTGTATTACAGGAATAAAAACAGGCCAGGCCCCAGTCAGGTGTAACGTTGTGAAAAGCAAAAATAAAAATACGAAATCTCAGAATATTAAGAAAAAGAAAAACATTATTATTAAAAAATGGGGGAAAATATATTATAAAAATGGGCCAGGTGTGGTAGCTCACACCTATAATCCCAGCACTTTGGGAGGTCAAGGCAGGAGGATTGCTTGAGCCCAGGAGTTCAAGACCAGCCTGGACAGTATAGCAAGACCTCATCTTACAAAAATGTTTTCTTTTAAATTAGCCAGGTGTGATGGCACACACCTGTAGACCCAACTACTAGGGAGGTTGAGGCAGGAGGATTGCTTGAGCCCAGGAGTTAAGAGACTGCAGAGAGCCGTGATTGCACCACTGCACTCTAGCCTGGGCAACAGAGTGAGACCCTGTCAATAAATAAATAAATCCTGGCATCTGAACCACCTTTCTGTTTTCCTTTTTAAAAAGAATCACTTGAGTCTGGGCACGGTGGCTCACGCCTGTAATCCCACTGTAATCCCAGCACTTCGGGAGGCCAAGGAGGGCAGATCACCTGAGGTCAGGACTTCGAGACCAGTCTCGTCAACATGGTGAAACCCCATCTCTGTTAAAAATACAAACATTAACCAAGCATGGGGGCACACACCTGTAATTCCAGCTACTCAGGAGGCTGAGGCAAGAGAATCACTTGAGCCTGGGAGGCAGAGGTTGCAGTGAACCAAGATGGCGCCACTGCACTCCAGCCTGGGTGACAGTGTGAGACTCTGTCTCAAAAAAATAAATAAAAAGAATTGCTTCAATTAAGTTGGCCATTACCCGTTTTATTCAGAAACCTTAAAAAAGGTTTCTTGATAGAGATCATCTGGCTTAATTTAGGAAAGTATGAATCAGCAAAAATAACAGAAGTCTGGCACCTTTCTTCTTAAAAACCAGTTACTTTTACAGGGGCACAGAATTTAGTTTTGTATAGATACCCACACACACTTAAAAATAAATCACACCCACACCACCTCCACCACCAGAGGGCTGGTGTCTACTATGGGAGCCTTTGGAGTTATTCTTAGAAGATGGGGTTTTTAAATAACCCTGTCGGTTAGAAGTGGAAGAGATACAAAAGATTTTATAATACTGTAGCATTCATCATCTGGTCCATAAACAGTGGATTTTTCACTTCAGTTTGTTATCCTACCTAAAATTCTACTTATTGGGGCTAATGGAAACCCTTGGCTTTTTGGTTTACTCTTACTAATTCCAGATACAATACCTACTTACTATGGAAAATGTGAAATACAGAGCAACAAAAGAGTGAAAAGAAAATGTCCTTTCACCCTACCACCTTATAAAATGTTTGTAAACAGCCTTCTTAAATGTATTTGTTCATTTATGAGCTCACACTTGACACTGAGGATGTTGGGGAGCGAGGGTGTTGTGGCGCCGTTAGATCTGGAAAGTTGGAACCCTTCTCACCCTGTATCCTGTGGGTCAGGAGGACAGAAGGCAACATGGTGCATGAAGAACTTGGAGGATGGGGCCGGGAGGCCTCAGTGGTATCACACACCTGAGGGGTGGGGGCAGGAAGCACGCTGAAATGTGGGAAATGCTGGAGATGCATCCATTTTATACCGTCTGTGTAGACTTTGCAAATTTGTGATGAAAAGCTAGCTGTCAGCTCAGCCCTGAACTGACAGCTGTCACCAGGAGCTCCGTGGAGATCCCTGAGGATTCTTGGAAGATTTCTCCAAAGGGGCCACTGGGCTCTCTGAGCTGCATCTCAGCCTTTGCTGGAAAAGGTCCTTCTTGGACCACATTAGCTGAGCTCCTTCCGGAGGTCCTCCCAGTCCCGGACATGGTCTTGGCGGGCATTAGAGATGCGGCTTCATAAAGAATGCCTTTGTAGCCCATACAGGTACTCCACTCCCAATGCCGTCTTCCGTGGGCCGGCTACCCAGTTCTTTCCTCTGAGATTCATTCTTTCCAGCTGCTGTCCCGGCAGGTTTTCCTGTCGCACTTACTGAGCTTTGGAAATTTAAGATCGCTCATCATGCTTCCTATTGTGTGTGGCTGACAGGAAGTTGAGAGTCAATTAATTGTCCTATTTTTACATGCTTATTATCTTAAGCTTACCTCAAAATCTTTCAGAAAGCATGTCACTCTAAATAAATCAAAAAAAAGAATATTTAAATTTTTTGCCTAAGATTAACCCTGAGCTCAAGAATAAGGAAGAAAGTTCATCCCAGCCCATGCCCTGCGGTAACCAGGAACATAGCTCTGGGTCACCTCATAATTTTCTATGAGGAAAATGTGTTCAGTTTTGAATAGTGGAGCCTCTGATGTTGCAGATCTGAGATCTTTCACAGTCTTCGTGTTCAGGAATCTCAGTGGTGGGAGTCTAGATACTGGGAGAGACTCACTCACGGGCAGAATGACTGCACTTCCAGCACTGAGCAGCAAGTTGGTGCTAAGGGTTTTCTTTCTGTGCCTTATCTGAGACAGATCCTCCCTCCCATTACGTATTGCTAAATAATGGACCTCAGTTCATTGTCAGCACTCAGAATAGCAAAGGTTCAGTCTGCAAGTGCTGACTGACTGCTGGGCAGTCTTAGCGACAGAGTTGGGCACGCAGCCGGTGCTGAGTGAGGACCAAGGGTAGATAACTCCCCAGGAAGCTACATTAGCTTCCTGCATGCAGTTGTATTGTAGAAGAATTACAATCTTAATGACTTCCGTCCTCCAAGACAAAGGAATACATTTGTATTTTCCATCCATGTTTGTCTTTCAGTTCATTAGAACTACCGTATACTCCCCCTTTGGAAAGTAAGCAACGTAGAAATCTCCCAAGCAAGATTCCTCTTCCAACTGCAATGACAAGTGGATCCAAATCACGAAATGCCCAGAAAACAAGAGGTATTGTCATTTTGTTCTCTGTGATCATGTCTGACAGATCTTTTCATAGTGTTAACAGTTGTTGTGCATGATCAGTACGCAGTCAGTAGTTATTAGTCATGCAAGGCTAAGGCTGTGTTCTTGTCCCCATTAGAAGGTTCACTGAAATAGACCTGAAAGAAAGGAATTATCCTCCATTAACCATGTTCTTTTCTGATTTTTGTGCAGGTACAAGTAAGTTAGTGGATAACAGACCACCTGCCCTAGCAAAATTCCTCCCGAATAGTCAAGAATTAGGCAACACCAGTAGCTCAGAGGGCGAAAAAGACTCGCCCCCACCGGAGTGGGATTCTGTTCCAGTTCACAAACCCGGCAGCTGTAAGTACAGTGGCTGAGAGACCACAGGGCTCCACTTACCCGCAGTCCTCCCCACTCTGGGCGTGGAACTCTTCAGGGGCATGCTGCTTTAAAATACCCATTGGCAGCGCTTTGCCAGCTAAGAGCCCGTTGTTAACTAGCCTAATGAGTGACTAACCTGCTGTAGGTTGAAATCAGTCCTGGTAAGATTATTTACATCAGGGGAATCATTCAACAATTCACATCAGGGCTTTTTTTTTTTCAGGGAGCTGGTATTCTAGCACACCACTGCCCAGTGTGCAAAATGGAATGGTCTGTTTGGAGGGGTTAATCTTCTAAAGAATTGTTTGCCTTACAAAAGCATTGACTCAGCAGTCCTTTACCTGACGAATTCCTCATTTATAGTGTAATTGTTTTTGTAAAAATTCCATTTCCTCTCAACTTTACCCATGTCTTTTTATATAAGCACCCTACACAAAGGTTTCATTATTTTTCCTACTACCTTCTTGACCTTGTTTCTGCAGTTCGGCCTGCAGTAAATCAAGACAGTAGGCGCAGTCAACCAAAATAGAAGTCCTCACCCTGTAGACACTTGACCTGAAATAGGGGACAAGAGAGACCAGCAAAGGGAGGGGCTGACAGCAGGGATTTGGGACCAAGAGAGGTCCTGGCCTTAGGACTGACTGGTCCGTGCTCACCACTGTGTTGGAGTGTGCCAGAGGGTGAGTGAGGAAGATCAGAGATGCAGTCAGGTTTGAGCAACAGTTGGGTCATTGAAGGTGAAAGGGTTGGACGAAGGGCAGGCTCACTGGGCTGAATGAGGGCAGAGAGCCTGGAGGCTCGGCTGGGGCGTCCATGCTCTCGCCAGGATGTGTAGATACATCCTGGAAAGGATGCTGTCTGAGATACACCCTGTAGCCCTATTTGCCATGAGACGTTGTGGCACCTTTTACTACTACTTTTTGCCTGGGGTGAGATACAATCCTAAATCCTTCACTCAGCAAATCTTGAAGAAGACCATGGGTGGTCCGTGTGTCCAGGCGGGATGCTTCTGCTTCCTGGAGCCCCCTGAGGTTTCTGCTGGCCACTGGCCCTTGGCTTAACACTCCACGATTTAGGCAGTTCCCCATTAAACAGATGCCACTTTCAGCAACAGAACACAGCCCCTGGAGCCAGTTTCACAGGGGTGTTCTGAGGCCCAGTGAGGCGACATGAGCCGTGCTGGTGACGTAACAACACAAGCAGCATGCTGCCGGGAGAGCGGGCGACAGCCAGACACGGCCACAAGCTGGCGGGCAGCATCCCCAGCCGGTGGCACCTGAGTGTTGGCATCACTCCCTCTGTGGATGGGAAAGGATGACAGGACCTGACCCCAGGCAGGAGATTCTGGTGCCACCCCTCGGGGGGGATGTGGGAAATGGCAGGCCAGCCCTCTGGAGGAGGAACTGTGAAGAGCCCGGTGCCGCAGGCCTCAGTTTCCTGCCTGGCTCTTCTGCAGAGGCCAGCTGGTGCATCTGAGCATGGTGCCTCGGGGCAGAGCTCCCAGTGTGCAGTGGGGAGAGATGCAGAGCTTATCTCCTCAGCCCACGTCTGTGCAGTCCTTTTGTTTTTCTAGCCGAGCAATCCCTTACACTGGTTCCAAGCCCTGTGACCTCTCTGCTCTGCCAGCTTTACTAAAATGTTCCAGCAGAGCTCCACTCGATAGAGAATATGGGTGCAGGAAACCCAGGAGAGTCGGTCCCACATGCTCCCCATCACTTTTACCTTCCTGCTCTGCCCCCGCTTTCTCATCCCCTTTCCTCCCTTCGCCTCCCTTGGTGTTTCGTCTTGCTCAGACCTGAAGTTCTGCGAGCGCTGTCAGCAGTGCCAGGCTTAGTGCAGTTCCTTGGGGTGAAAGCGTTGGTCCCACCCAAGACTGTGCAGCCGGCACGTGGCAGTAGTTACTGGTGGAGTTGTGCAGCCTCTGTGTAAAGATCGCTCCATCCCAAGTAGCACCCCTTAGCATGGTGCCCTGTACCATATGAGTTGCAGAGAAAATTCTCCTTCAATAATTTCATGATTTACAAAGGCAGAAAATACAAAGGGTTAATAAAAGGCAAATCAGAAGACACAAAGGAAAATTTTAATAATATTTGAATCAAAACATTCTCTAATTGCACCCCCCGTACTGTTCTGAGTCTCCCCTTCACTCCTGCCTCAAGCTCTGTTCGTAGGGGCTTTTCCTAGCTTCCCTTTGCTTTTCCTGTTTCATTTCATCATCACAGTCTTGGGAGCATCTGCAGCACTGGGCCCCGTGAAACACATTCCATCCACAGGAGCTGCCCACGCCTTTCCCCAGGACAGGCACCTGGGAGGATCCAGCGCACACAACAGAGCACAGCGGCTCCAAGTGTGGGCGCTGCCCGATGGGATGAGTCGCTGCAGGGGCGGAGGGAGGCCAGAGAAGGTGGCTAGAGAAGGGTCAGGACAGTTGTGCAGATAGCAAGCTGACAGTGTAGACGTGGTGTCAGATGGGAGGCCTCAGAGAAGCGTGAGGGGGACATGGAGATTCGAGCAGGGCTCATACAGGAGAGCAGCGTGAGACACGTCCTGAGTGTGGGCATCAGGCCAGCAGATCCACAGAGCCAGCGAGGAGGGGCCCACGTCATCAAGGGGTGGGAGTGGGCGGGTGGGAGTCTGGTACCAGCACCGGCAGCACTGGGGAAGGTGAGAGAGAAGGTAGCAGGCGGCCCTGAGGATGGGGGAGTGGGGAGTGGAGAGCACGGGCTTCCAAGGGAAGGCTGCTTTACTCGGCAGGGCCACGCTAAAGCCTTGACCTAGCCACGCCCTGGGGAGCCTTGAGCCCTGAGCCCTGGGGGTGGGGGAGAAGTAGCTTGTGCTAGAGAGTATGACCCGGGAAGCAGTGGCCGCAGGCAGAGCGGCTGCAGTGTGGCAGCGAGGGGACGGGAGAAGCGGAGCGGGGGGTACTCAGGGTACGCAGAAATCTCACAAGGCAGGAGGGGCCAGCCAGGGACCCAGCGGGAGGACGCCCAGCTGGGCAGACCTGGACTGGGGATTGTGCCCTGTGGTGACGGGAATTCACAGCTCTCCCCTCACCTTCTTCCTCTTGCAGTAGCTACAGCAGCACCACGTTGCACACAATAGATGTGCAAAATGATACATTTTTCTGATCAAAGGTATACATATTTCCATGTACTGAGAATGTTATTTTATGACCGAAATTTTTTGTTTTAATTTTAGAGGCGGGGTCAGGCTGGAGTGCAATGGTGTGATTATAGCTCACTGCAGCCTCAAACTCCTGGCTGAAGCAGGCCTCCCACCTTAGCCTCCCAAAGTGCTGAGGTTACCAGTCCAAGCCACTGTGCCCAGCCTGTTTTAGATTTTTAAAACAGCTGTATAGACATTACCTTAAAGGACACAGGAATATACTAGGAGCTGAATAGGGATCAGAGCTGCACATTCCCGTCACGCCAACAGAGAGGCTTTACTGAACTGGGGGATTCAGCCTGGAACGCTGCACCTCCCGCAGCTGTAAACCTACGTGTAGGCACGAGGCTTTTCCGGGTCCCCAGGCAGCGGCCTCAGCGCTCCACCCCTGGAGGACGTGGAAGGACCCTCCTCCCTGCCTGAGGTGGGGGAGTGAAGACGTTGTCGCCACGCAGCACAGCAGGGACAGGGCACGCTCTCGCTCCCCTCAGATCCCCAGTGCAGAGAGATGTGGCTGCTTTCCCTTTAAAGCCTGTGAAACAGAACACATCGAAGAGCTTTCGTTTGTTCTCTTCTTTGTAGAAGAGCTTGAGTTCTGCATCGTCCAGAGAACATTCGGAGTGATTGGAAGACTGCTCATCAAAACACGACACTAACAAGCCCTTTCGTTTTTGATTTCCAGCTACCGATAGTCTTTATAAACTTTCTCTGCAAACCCTCAACGCAGACATTTTCTTAAAACAACGCCAGACCTCACCGACACCTGCCTCCCCGTCTCCCCCGGCCGCCCCCTGCCCCTTCGTGGCCCGGGGCAGCTACAGCAGCATCGTCAACAGCAGCTCCAGCAGGTAGGCCTGCTGCTTCCTTTCCAGTCCTCAGCTCGAAACGTGCCTGAAACCCAGTGTCACACCCTTTACGTAGAAACACCGGCCAGAGACCACTGTCTGGTGTTACTTCTGACAACTGCCGGCTTGTGTGGGCCCCTTTACATGGGGTCCACCCCCTCTTCTGCTGCTGTGCTGGTGCCCAGCTCCAACAGTAACCCCGTTCCCATTCTAATCCAGTCATTCTTCCCACCCTTGGACCGAGAAATGCACCGTTTAACTCACTAGAGGGATATTTTCATTGAGGAGCCAGTGAACATTTACTAAGCATTACATGAAGACCTAAAGGGGATTCCTGTGAGTTGGGAGTATGGGTTTATATTTTGGCCTTTGGACAATTTGACTTAGGACTTAGAAGGGCAGGATCTGGTCCAAGACTGTTGTGCTGGGTGAGGTGCTGCAGTAGGGGATGTGTGCACCCGGGACGGCAGCCTCCTGACCACACAGACGATGCAGGAACCATGCTGTTCTCCGAGGCACAGAGCCTCGCTTGTGTCCGCCTGCCACAGTGTAGCGCAAGCCTGACAGTCACAGATGCCGTTCTCACTGTGTGCCTCCCCGTGGCATGGGTTTCTGTGCACCGCATCACCGGCCAGCCTGGGGTCAGGTTCGCCCCCCATTGCCCAAGAGGCAGTAACCGCTGAGGCTGGGGGAGCCACCCCGCTTAGGGGCCTTGCCACAGGAGCACCTCGCCGTGTCCTGGCAGGGAAGGGGACTCCCTGAGGCCCAGCCCTTCCCGGTGTCAGTGCCTGCCCTCTGCATTTCCTGCCGGGTGGCTCTAGCGTTCTTCACAAAAGTGTGATCAAAGCCTCTGCCAGTCCCTAAATTGTGATCCCGCCCTGGTCTCTCATAGTGATCTTTCGTTTTCTTACCTTTCTCCAGAACGCCCTGTATCTCTGATTAAGCGGTCTGAGGCCCCAGAGCATGTGACATGAGGCTGAGCGATGCTCTGTGAGCTGCCCCGCTGCAGAGAAGCCCACTTGGGGCTCAGTCCTGCCAGCCCCACACCTCTCCGAGGCAGGGCACTGCTGAGGAATGAGTTCTCTCTTTGCTTCTTTTTCAAGTGACCCTAAAATAAAGCAGCCAAATGGAAGCAAACACAAGTTGACAAAGGCAGCCTCACTTCCGGGCAAGAACGGCAACCCCACTTTTGCTGCAGTCACGGCCGGCTACGACAAGAGCCCAGGTCAGTGCCTTTGCCTCAGGGACCTGCCACGCCGGGCGCCAGGCCTGGTGGAAGGACCTCTGCCCTGATGTACCTTCCATTGATTGAGCGTCCATTGTTACAGGTGGGAATGGCTTTGCTAAAGTTTCTTCGAACAAAACAGGTTTCTCCAGCACCCTGGGCATTTCACACGCTCCTGTTGACAGCGATGGCTCAGACAGGTACGGTAGACCACCACTAACCGCTAGAAAGACGGAAGGCTTCTCAAGTTGGGTTAGCACCTTTTATCCATAAGTGGGTTTCAGGGCATCCTTCCCCTGATTTACAAGGATCAGAAGTGGTCAGGTGCCTCTAAGAAATCATGTCTGCTGGGTGGAAGCAGAAAGCCGGCTGTGGTGCCTTCCCCGGGTGGGGGGTCCAGGTAGAGAAAGGGGCACCCACGCCTGTCTCAGCCCAGCAGGCACGCATGTTAAACCTGTTCTCACTCTCCTCCGTCTCCTGGCCTGTGGTAAGATGGGATCTGATCGTTAAAAACAGAAGAGCAACAGTTACTTGGGAGGAGGGAAATTTGGAGCGAATACTAGACAGTTTATGGTAAATCATTGGCCACGCCCCTTTCGTGAGCCAGGCTTGTCCATGCAGCAGTCACCTAGGTTGACTTTTCCTGACAAGCAACAATACAGCCCCAATGTACCTACTTTGCACTAATAGCAAATGAGTCCTAGATTTGAAATTGTTTTTTTTGTTTGTTTGTGGTTTTTTGTTGTTTTTTTTTTTTTGAGACGGAGTCTCGCTCTGTCACCCAGGCTAGAGTGCAGTGGCCGGATCTCAGCTCACTGCAAGCTCCGCCTCCCGGGTTCCCGCCATTCTCCTGCCTCAGCCTCCCGAGTAGCTGGGACTACAGGCGCCCGCCACCACACCCGGCTAAATTTTTGTATGTTTTTAGTAGAGATGGGGTTTCACCGTGTTCGCCAGGATGGTCTCGATCTCCAGACCTCGTGATCCGCCCGTCTCGGCCTCCCAAAGTGCTGGGATTACAGGCTTGAGCCACCGCACTCGGCCTGAAATAGTTTTTAAATAAACCTTCCATTACCAAAAAGCAAACAGAAGGAAAAAATGTCTGTTTCTCTGCAAAACACTTGCTTTAAACTGGGCTGTGGGCTAGTGATAGGTCATCCGGAGCTCGGAGGCTCCCTCCGGCTCAGTCCTTGTGGGAAGCAGCCATTGTTCAGCTCCTCCTTTTGTCTTCGTTTTTAATATTTGAGTACCCCCAGTTGAAGCAGTGTCTCCTGTTTGTGAAGCTGTGCACTATGGATCCGTTTTCACTAACCACCATACATTTCTGTGTGTTGCGTTTTCCTCTTGTAACATTTAGCTCAGGTTTGTGGAGTCCCGTCAGCAACCCAAGCAGCCCTGACTTCACTCCCCTCAATTCGTTCTCCGCCTTTGGAAATTCTTTTAATCTAACTGGTGGTGAGTGTTTAACACCAGATGTGTAACTAATAAGCCTGTGGACAGAGGAAGGGAGAGGAGGTGTGGTTTTGTGTGCTGGAGAACGCGGCACAGCAGCGCTGCGGAAGGAGGCCCCGCAGGAAGCTCCCTGGGAAGGGTCCCCTCCCCTCCTCCTCCCTCACCCACACCAGCAGCCCGAAGGGGCAGAGGACCGGGCTTGACACGGTGCGTGCACCAGTGGGTGTGAGTTCCACGGCAGGTACTGAAGGGCTTCACAGAAGGGTTCCGGTCTGAAATGGGGCCCTGAGCATGCCAGGGGTCCTCTTCTTGCTGTCCAGAACCGGAGGTCACCATGGAAGCTTCGCATTAGCTATCATGTGAGAGTGGGGAATGTTTGCATTTGGATGTCATCAGTGGCACGTCAGCTCGTGCACTATGCGGTCGAGTTCTGGAGGACATCCCTGCCCCTGCTTCCGCTGGGCTGTGGGGGGGCTGGGGCAGTGGGTGTGGTGGCTCCAGGAGCAGTGGTGGGGGGTATGCCGTTGAGTGAAGCCCCATGCCGTGGTGATCATGGCAAAACCAAATGTGGACTTGACGACTGTTGCTTTATTTCCAGAAGTTTTCAGCAAACTCGGATTATCTCGATCGTGCAATCAGGCCTCACAGAGGAGCTGGAACGAGTTCAATAGTGGCCCTTCATACCTTTGGGACTCGCCAGCGACAGATCCCAGTCCTTCCTGGCCAGCCAGTTCCGGCTCCCCGACCCACACAGCCACAGTGAGTACTTGGGGCTGGGGCTGAGGCCTGGCCCTGGCCCATTCACTCGCCACCTGCCATTGCTGTCACATGGATGGCACTGACACAGTTATAAACAACCAACAGCAGTATCAGAGGGGTGGGTTAATCCTTCTGTTATCTTCACTGCTTTGTGTTCGTATTCTGTCAAAATGATCGATGGATGTTCTTCAGAGCCATTACAATCAGGAAGTTTTAGGAAGAACAACTGAACTGCTGTGAGGTTGGTCTCTGGAGTCCCTCCTCATAGATCAAGGGCATTTTCTGCCTCTTCCTCACCTGTAAATGGACCCCAAGGGTGGCCATAGGCCTGTGGCAGGTTCAGATGGCTGAGGGAAGCCTTTAGATCTGTGCAGTGCAGGCACTGGGCTCCCAGGAGCAAGCTCGATACTGCGTTTACTTCGTTGCTGAGAAGCCCCTGTCTCTTAGCTTAGATTTTCTAGAGCGCATTTGTTTGCCTCTTGGCCAAAGTCTTCTGCAAAGATCATGCACCCAAAGAGTATTCTTGCCAAGGAAAATAATTAGTGGTTCTGGCTTGCACAAAATTATGACAGAAAAATATGACCCCACTGCGTTTGCCTCTTTATTCTCAGAAAAACTAAATTAGACATGCAAGGTTTCATAATAGATATTTCAACTTTACAGATTCCAAAGTTTGTCTTCATGTGTAATTATTCAACCTTCTGTTTTAAAACCACCTGAACCACTCTTTAAAAGAGAAGTCAGCAAACTTTGTATAGAGTCAGATAGTGACTATTGTAGGCTCTGAAGGCCGTGCTTCACCGCTGCCATGGGAGTGCACAGGCCGATGGGCGCAGCTGTGTTCCAATTCAACTCTCTTTACAAAAGTAGGCAGAGCCGGATTGGTCCACGGGCTGTCCTTTCTTAAAATATCACAACCAGCCGGCACGGTGGCTAATGCCTGTAATCCCAGCACTTTGGGAGGCTGAGGTGGGAAGATCGCTTGAGCCCAGGAGTTTGAGGCTGCAGTGAGCCGTGATCACACCACTGCACTCCAGCCTGAGTGATGGAGCAAGACCCTGTCTCAAAAAGATCAGAATCATCTGCTCATAAATATATGTGTAAAACATTTGTTCTAAAGTGAGCAGAGTGAGAGGAACGCGTGCCCCAGCCTCATCTTTTCTGTAGCCTTACCCCCTTACCCACTTGACCCTCTGCCTGCCGGGCTCAGTGCTGGACACTTTGTTTTGTCACAGTCGGTCCTCGGTAACACCAGCGGCCTGTGGTCCACCACTCCATTCAGCAACTCCATTTGGTCCAGCAACCTTAGCAGCGCCCTTCCCTTCACAACTCCAGCAAACACGCTGGCAAGCATCGGCCTCATGGGCACAGAAAACTCCCCTGCTCCCCACGCCCCCTCTGCCTCCAGCCCAGCTGACGACTTGGGACAGACCTACAACCCGTGGCGGATATGGAGCCCCACGATTGGAAGAAGAAGCTCGGACCCTTGGTCTAATTCGCACTTTCCTCACGAGAATTAAATTAGGCAAAAAACAAACAAACAAACATAGTGGGCCCTCGTCTAGATCATGATGTGCCAGTTTCTGAAACATCTGTTTAAGGCTCTTACTGCAGCTCCCCCTCCCCATCCTCCTCATCTTTGCAAAACAGACCCAAGCAGTGCAGGCTCAGACCACTAGCTTCTTTCAGATCTTTCTTGCAATTATGATAACATGAGATTGCTGTTGTGCTTTTAGAGAAAAGTCTGGACTCAGCCACAAACTCTAATAAGACCTGTACATCTGAAGACCTTTCCCGTTAACTGCGTTTTGACCACCTGTCTTCCCCATGCTTTATTTATCTGTATGAACACATTTGACATTACAGCTAAGGAAATAATTTGAGTTGATTCAGAAGTCCTGGCATGTGACAATTTTGTTAAATTACCAAGTTTGGTTTTTAATAATTTCGCAATATTATGCGCCAAGATCTAATTTTAAAACTGTATGAGGACTTTGTGCTGAAAATACAGAGTATTTTTTTAAAGTAAGGCTGTGTTGGTTTAAAAGCAGATTACAGAAATGTAAGTCAACTTAAGAACAGTGAATGAATGTAAAAACATTCAGTTGAGACCATATGCATTTTCTGTGCTGTTTGTACTTGAGGTATGTAACATTTGTATACCTGAACTTATTTTAAAGATGAACTGAAATGCACATAGCCAAGTCTTGAGATACAAGATTGAATGTGTATTTCTTAAAAATACAACTTTGTGTTGTACTTTGAAATAAATGATGCTTTTTTCAAAAGCCTTGACTTGTTTTGTGGCTTTTTACACACAAGGTGTATTTGTTAGGATTTTCTCACACCAGAGTAAACCCCCTTATCCTTGGCTTGCTCGGTGGCGCGGACAGGTTAAGATGGGGCTTGCTCTCTCATTGCTGGAGCGGACAGGTTAGGATGGGGCTTGCTCTCTCATTGCTGGAGCGGACAGGTTAGGATGGGGCTTGCTCTCTCATTGCTGGAGCTTCCTGCAGCGTCTGATGGAGTTCTGTGTGCTCCCGTGGCAATCATGGAGGGTCCTTGATAGAAAACGACTTGAAAGCCTGTTTGGATTCATCCAGTACGCGTTTTCCCTCTGCCACTATCCTAAAAGGCCTCATAAAAAGCAGTCATTGCTACCACGTATTGAGTACTGACTCTGCGTCAGGTACCTGGCTAACACTCGATGTGCTGGGTTACTCCATTACACTTGAGGAACCCGGCTGGGCCGTGCTGGCTCAGAGGCCCCAGGTCAGGCTGGCTGCAGATTCACACGGCACCCACTGTGCCGCCTTCCCTCTGGTCACAGTCACCATTCTCAGGAACAGTCTGTGTCCAACTCACCCCTGCGTGTTCTAACACTGGCCAACCTCTACCAGCCTTCAGTCTAAGGAAATTGTGTGGTGAGAGGAAGACAGACGGAGAAGGAGAGAAGTGGGGCACGGAGGGCAGACAGCAGGGACTCAGGGGCGGCCTGGGGGAGGGCCCTGACGGCCACCTGTGGGAGCTCACAGCAGCAGCACAGCGTGCAGTGCCCCTGTGCCATTTCATTTCTAAACAGTGGCTTGGAGACAAGGCGGGATGCCTTGGGCTGTGGCACAGGGGCTGGGGTACTAGAAACCGCTCTTTACCCACTGGTATTAAAATGATTTAGCAGTTTACCAGCTGATACAGCTATACCCCAAGGCCAGGCTGGATGGAAAGCAACCTGTGTGACGCTGAGAAATGGAGCCACAGGTGACAGTGACACAGGGTGCCACGTAGAAATACCAGCTGGGGCTGCTGGAAACGGAGCCTCGGTACAGACTGGAAATGACTTAGCCAAGTCTGTTAGGTGCAGTAGTAAAGGCTACACATCTAAATTGTATTTTTTTCTTTTAACTAGAAGTGTGTAGACCCTTTTCCAATGTTAAGACTCTCAGCTCCTCCATGGTCCCTGTCGAGCCCACACAGACACGAGGCGAGTCTCAGTAGCCACAGCACATCCGTTGGTTTCATCTTGCCTGCTCCAACTTGCTTTTCTCAGCGTCTTCCCTGTGTTAAAGCCAGCCTTTGCTAGGAGATGCTGCACGTCAGTGTTCTGTTGGAGGCTAGTTACATCATGAAATCAAAACCGTCCCCATGAAGGTGGGAGTGATTTAGTCAGAATGTTGTTTGGCGTGATTGTGAATCTGACCTTTTCTCTGCTTTGTACCAAAGGTCAGTAGAACAAGCCACATTACTTTTACAACCTGTGATGTGTCCCTCGGGGACACCAGATTTCCTGTGCAACCGGAGCTGTGGTATGTAGGCTGACATCAGGCCTTGTACAATGCTAGCAGCAGGGTTCCTACATGCACTTGCACGGTCAGGACAAATTCAGGGCTTGGGTTTCTCTTTCTACACCAAAGCAGATAATGAGGTGGAAAGCTCTGCATACAGGTGAGCGTCCTAGAAACCCTCACTTAAACAAAAGAAAAACTGGGTCAGGCGCCGGGGCTCACACCTGTCGTCCCAGCACTTCGGGAGGCCGAGGTGGGCGGATCAGTGGAGGTCAGGAGTTCTAGATTACCCTGGCCAACATGGTGAAATCCCGTCTCTACTAAAAATACAAAAATTAGCTGGGCGTGGTGGCGCACACCTATAATCCCAGCTACTCAGGAGGCTGAGGCAGGAGAATCACTTGAACCCAGGAGGCGGAGGTTGCAGTGAGCCAAGATTGTGCCACCGCACTCCAGCCTGGCGACAGAGCAAGACTCCGTCTCAAAAAAACAAAAAAAAGAAAAAAAAAAACCTGTATTGACAGACTTTCCCTCAGAGTATCTCAAGAAATCGATCCTAAACTTGCTTCATCAGAACAACCTCCTGAGACCCCCCAGACTCCTTTTTTAAGTTCTCATTTCACCCCATGAGCCTCACCAGCAAGCTTGAGAGAAACACTACGGACTTGGGAGGAGATACACACAAGGGTCTCTTCTGTTACTTGTGCTTTCGAAATAATTACTCTAAAGGTAGGTATTTGAGTGGCAACATACCCCCCAAATCTGAAGACTCGACACAACTGGGTCTGTTTACAGTGGACGCTTGTCACATGACAGTCGCTTTGGACTAGGCCAAGACTGAATTTTAAAAGGTTATATATAAAGAATTGCACTTACATGAAATAATAATGGATGTCTTTATGGGTTTATCTTGAGACAGGGTCTTGCTCTGTCACCTAGGCTGAAGTGGCACAATCATAGGCTCCCTGCAGCCTTGAACTCCCAGGCCCAAGCAAGTTCTCCCTCCTCAGTCTCCCACGTAGCTGGGACGACAGGCACGGACCACCACATCCGGCTAATTTTTTTATTTTTTGTAGGGACGAGGTCTTGCTTTGTTGCCCAGTCTGGTCTCAAACTCCTGAGTGCAAGCGATCCTCCTACCTCAGCCTCCCAAAGTGCTGGGATTACAGACGTGAGCCACTGTGCCCAGGTATCTTGTATGTTTATATAAATACACATGTAAATAAAGGTATAATCTTTTAAAAATGTTTTTTACCTAAAGTGTGTATCAAAAGAGTGAAATAAGAATTTGGATTTTTCACGACAACCTGAAATAATTTAAAGGATCAGAATCTCATTTAAAAAGGCTGTTTTTAAGGAAAAAGCCGAGGATAGCCATCCGGGAAACACAGACTCCAAAGGAATGGGGTCAGTGCTCCAAAGCTAAAAAGTTAAGGTCTCTTTTATACAGGCAGAAAGCAAATTTAGTGGAATCACAGCATTTTCCGTATGAGTCTGGTTTATGAGGAACAGCGATTTGATTAGTTACAGCTTGATGTTTTTTCCTTCCAATTGAAAGACTATATTTAACATTGTGATTTAGACAGTGTAGTTGTCGTGAGGTCCTTGTGTAAGAGAAGAAAGAGGGAAATTATAATGAGGATCAACAGGCGGGAAGGGGTCCTTCCCTGCTGCCCCTGAGTTTTTTATAACATTTTACAAAACGGTGTGTCATGCGCGTCCGTGTGAAGAGATCACCAAACAGGCTTTGCGGGAGCAGTAAAGCTTTTTAATCACCTGGGTGCAGGCGGGCTGAGTCCGAAAAGAGAGTCAGTGAAGGGAGATAAGGGTGGGCCGTTTTACAGGATTTGGGTAGGTAAAGGAAGACCTTCCCACCTCTATACAGTCTGATAATGGACCGGCCTCTACTAGTCAAATCACCCAAGCAGTTTCTCAGGCTCTTGATAGTCAATGGAACCTTCATACCCCTTTACCGTCCTCAGTCTTCAGGAAAGGCAGAACGGACTAATGGTCTTTTAAAAACACACCTCACCCAGCTCAGTACCAACTTAAAAAGGACTGGACAATACTTTTACCACTTGCCCTTCTCAGAATTCAGGCCTGTCCTCGGAATGCTACAGGTTCCAGCCCGTTTGAGCTCCTGTGTGGACACTCCTTTTTATTAGGTCCCAGTCTCATTCCAGACACCAGACCAACTAGACTGCACCCCAAAAACCTTTCATCCCTACTGTCTTCTGTCTAGTCGTACTCCTATTCACCGTTCTCAACCACTCATAAATGCCCTGCTCGTGTTTACACTGTTTCTCCAAAGCCATCAGAGCTGATACACCCTGGTGCTATCCCAAACCGCCACTCTAAATTCCCTCTTAACGTAAATAATATTTGCTGGCAGGGCTATGCTGAGCCTCCTTAGGCACTCTCCAATTAGGTGTCCTAGCCCCTCCCAATTCTTAGTCCTTTAATACCTGTCTTCTTTCCTCTTATTCAGACCTTGTGGCTTCTGTTTAGTTTTTCAATTTATACAAAACCACATCCAGGCCATCACCAATCATTCTATATGACAAATGCTGCTTCTAACAACCCCACAATATCACCCCTTACCACAAAATCTTCCTTCAGCTTAATCTCTCCCACTCTAGGTTCCCACGCCGCCCCTAATCCCGCTTGAAGCAGCCCTGAGAAACATTGCCCATTATCTCTCCATACCGCCCCCCAAAATTTTCGCCACCCCAACACTTCAACACTATTTTGTTTTATGTTTCTTATTAATATAAGGCGGCAAAAATGTCAGGCCTCTGAGCCCAAGCCAAGCCATCGCATCCCCTGTGGCTTGCACGTGTAAGCCCAGATGTAACTGAAGATTCACAAAAGAAGTGAAAATGCCCTGCCCTGCCTTAACTGATGACATTCCACCACAAAAGAAGTGAAAATGGCCGGTCCTTGACTTGAGTGATGACATTACCTTGTGAAATTCCTTTTCCTGGCTCAAAAAGCTCCCCCACGGAGCACCTTGTGACCCCCACTCCTGCTCGCCAGAGAACAACCCCCATTTGACTGGAATTTTCCTTTACCTACCCAAATCCTATAAAACGGCCCCACCCTTATCTCCCTTCTCTGACTCTCTTTTCGGACTCAGCCCGCCTGCACCCAGGTGATTAAAAAGCTTTGTTGCTCACACAAAGCGTGTTTGGTGGTCTCTTCACATGGACACGCATGACACAGTGTAGGCAAAGAAAAAGGATAATCTATAATCAGAGAAACAGAGGTTACAGGTGCCTGTTGCATGACTCAGGCCTCATAATCACATTCCTTTAAGGCTGTAAATAAAATTCCAACAGCTTTGATTTTGAATTATTTTCACACATGTAAAGTGATTAAGTTATGCTATATTTGAAGGAAGATTCCTTTCTGTCACCAAATTATTAACTCTCACTGTAAAAAATACATACCCTTTAGTAATTTTGTTAGAGATGCCTTGAGTAGCCTTGTCCTAATTTTACTTGTTCCTATTTCAAAATGCTACCACAGAGTTCAATTCACCCTTAAAATATAGACCAATCCCAGAAATTAGGTCATTGCAGACGACTCAAACATTTGCTCCCACGTGGCAGGTTGGAAAAAATAAAGAACAAATGTTTAGACTGATAGTATAAAGAAATGTGACTGGGGCTAGTCCACAAAGTTTGAATGCTTTAGAAACAGGCTTCTAACCCTGACAAATGCCTATAAAAGTTGAGTAACAAAGATATTTTAGATGCTTTGCTATCTTAGCTATAGAAGCGGTAAAAGGTCATTCAAATACAAAGACTCAGATCCTAATGGCAATGTTTGGGCTGACCACTACGCTAAAGAAACAAGATCAGCCCATACGAACACTCCTGTGATCTCACCGGTCTTGAGAAATTCAGAGGCTGCTGTTAGCATCAGAACAAGCCCCTGATTTGCAAAAAGGAAATGAGGAAAGTTCTGATGCCTATTACATCTTAGGAGAGGCAGCTGATGTCATCAAAAAGGTGATAGTGGACTCTAACAAAAATTCTTTATGATATTACCCATAATGAGATGCCTGTAAAGATAAATTGGCAACAATATTAAGCCAGGTAATTTTGGAGGTATTGCCAAGAACAGTTACAAAACATCCCCCTGTGAATGAAATCCTGAGAAAACGTTTAAATGTAGACGTGAGCAGGAACTAGAGAGCTTGAAGGCCCTCAGACCCCTCCAGGTGGACTCCATACAAATGCCTTCTGTGGTGGATTATCAATACATTCTGGTTATTGTTTGTTTGTATTCACTGTGGATTGAAAATTTCCCTGCCAAGGCCGGGCGCGGTGGCTCAAGCCTGTAATCCCAGCACTTTGGGAGGCCGAGGCGGGCGGATCACGAGGTCAGGAGATCGAGACCATCCTGGCTAACATGGTGAAACCCCGTCTCTACTAAAAATACAAAAAACTAGCCGGGCGTGGTGGCGGGCGCCTGTAGTCCCAGCTACTCGGAGGCTGAGGCAGGAGAATGGCCTGAACCTGGGAGGCGGAGCTTGCAGTGAGCCGAGATCGCGCCACTGTACTCCAGCCTGGGTGACACAGCGCGAGACTCCGTCTCAAAAACAAAAAAAAAGAAAAAGAAAATTTCCCTGCCAGAGAGTGACAAAAAGGGCTTGATTTTGTTTACCAACCTGGAAAATCCCCACTTACTTCTAATGACAGAGATACTTGTTTTCCAGACCAATGCTGTGGTTGGTTTGTTTGGTCCTGCTGAGTCTCTTGTTGAACTATGATCCCCAGTGTGAAAGGTGGGGCCTGGTGGAGGGGGTAGAGCCCTCATGAATGACTTGGTGCCATTCTCACGGGAGTAAGTGCTCACCCTTAGTTCCCACAAGAACTAGTTGTTGAAAAGAGCTTGGCACCTTCCCCCACCTCCCTCTTCCTCCCTTTCTCACCGTGTGGTCTGCACAGGGCTCTCCTTCGCCTCCACCAGGAGTGCACCCGTCCTGAGGCCCTCAACAGAAGAAGATGCTACGCCATGCTTCCTGTACAGCCTGCAGAACCCCGAACCAAATCAACCTCTTCACACGCCACTCAGCCTCAGGTGTTCCTTGACAGCAACACAAAGGGACTAAAACATACTGTTATTAAGAAACACTGAAGTCGTGCCTTCAATCCAGAGATTTCACTGTCCTTGTTTTCTCCAGTCCTCTAGAAAGACAGAACTAATGGAATTTTTTTTTAGATAGCATACCTCTCAGAAACCTCCAAAATTCTACATCTTAAGAGATTACCATTAGCGTTATAAGATCAACCACCTGTAGGTCCCATGTTGCCTCCTTATGACTTCATAACATGCCACTGTATACAGCTTGAAGCTTCATCCCAGCTTAGATTCTACATGATTGTGTCAGGCCTCTGAGCCAAAGCTAAGCCATCATATCCCCTGTGACCTGCACTTACACATCCAGATGGCCGGTTCCTGCCTTAACTGATGGCATTCCACCACAAAAGAAGTGAAAATGGCCTGTTCCTGCCTTAACTGTTGTCATTACCTTATGAAACTCCTTTTCCTGGCTCATCCTGGCTCAAAAGCTCCCCCACTGAGCACCTTGTGACCCCCACCCCTGCCTGCCAGAGAACAACCCCCTTTGACTGTAATTTCCCTTTACCCACCCAAATCCTACAAAACGACCCCACCCCACCTCCCCCTTCGCTGACTCTCTTCGGACTCAGCTTGCTGCACCTAGGTGATTAAAAAGCTTTATGGCTCACACAAAGCCTGTTTGGTGGTCTCTTCACAAGGACGCGCATGAAATTTGGTGCCGTGACTCGGATGGGGGACCTCCCTTGGGAGATCAACCCCCTGTGCTCCTGCTCTTTGCTCTGTGAGAAAGATCCACCTACGACCTCTAGTCCTCAGACCGACCAGCCCAACGAACATCTCACCGATTTTAAATCGGGTAAGCGGCCTCTTTTTACTCTGTTCTTCAACCTCTCTCTCTATACCTCAACCTTTCTCATTTCAATCTTGGCGCCGCTCTTCAATCTCTCCCTTCTCTTAATTTCAATTCCTTTCATTTTCTGGTAGAGACAAAGGAGACGCATTTTATCTGTGGACCCAAAACTCCGGCGCCGGTCACGGACTCGGGAAAACATTCTTCCCTTGGTGTTTAATCATTGCGGGGACGCCTCTCTGATTATTCACCCACGTTCCATTGGTGTCTGATCTCCACGGGGACGCCTGCTTTGGTTGCTCACCCCGCCTTTCTCCGTGTCTCTCCCTTCTCTTTAAACTTCCCTCCTTCACTATGGGCAACTTTTCACCCTCCATTCCTCCCTCTTCTCCCTGAGCCTGTGTTCTCCAGAACTGAAAACCTCTTCAACTCTCGCCTGACCTAAAATCTAAGTGTCTTATTTTCTTCTCAATGCCGCTTGGCCCCAGTACAAACTCGACAGGGGTTCTAAACAGCCAGAAAACGGCACTTTCAATTTTTCCATCCTACAAGATCTAGATAATTCTTGTCGTAAAATGGGCAAACGGTCTGAGGTGCCCGAGGTCCCGGCATTCTTTTACACGTTGTTCCTTGTTCCCAATGCGACTCCTCCCAAGTCCTCCTTCTTTCCCGCACGCCTGTTCTCTCTGTCCCAACCCCAAGCGTCGCTGAGTCTTTCTAGTCTTCCTTTTCTACAGACCCGTCTGACCTCTCCCCTTCTCCCCAGGCTGCTCCTCGCCAGGCCCAGCCAGGCCCCGGTTCTGCCTCAGCCTCTGCTCCCCCACCCTATAATCTTTGTATCACCTCCTCTCCTCACACCCAGTCTGGTTTCCGTGACTAGCCCTCCCCAACCTGCCCAACAATTTCCTCTTAAAGAGGCGGCTGGAGCTAAAGGCATAGTCAAGGTTAATGCTCCTCTTTTCTTTATCCGACCTCTCCCACATCAGCTGGCATTTAGGCTCTTTTTCATCAAATATAAAAACCCAGCCCAGTTCATGGCCCGCTTCGCAGCAACCCTTAGACGCTTTACCGCCCTAGACCCAGAGGGGCCCGAAGGCCGCCTTATTCTTAATATGCATTTTATCACCCAGTCAGCTCCCAACATTAGGAAAAGCTCCAAAAATTAGATTCCGGCCCTCAAACCCCACAACAGGACTTAATTAACCTCGCCTTCAAGGTGTACAGTAATAGAGTGGAGGCAGCCAAGTAGCAATGTATTTCTGAGTTGAAGTTCCTTGCCTCCACTGTGAGACAAACCCCAGCCACACTCCAGCACACAAGAACTTCCAAACACCTGAACCGCCGCTGCCAGGGCTTCCTCCAGGACCTCCTCCCCCAGGAGCTTGTTTCAAGTGTCGGAAATCTGGCCACGGGGCCAAGGAATGCCCGCAGCCCAGGATTCCTCCTAAGCCGTGTGCCATCTGTGCGGGACCCCACTGAAAACTGGACTATCCAACTGGCCCAAGGCTCTGACTGACTCCTTCCCAGATCTTCTCGGCTTAGCAGCTGAAGACTGACGCTGCCGGATCGCCTCGGAAGCCTCCTGGACCATCAGGGACGCTTTAGGTAACTCTCACAGTGGAGGATAAGTCCGTCCCCTTCTTAATACGGAGGCCGCCCACTCCACATTACCTTCTTCTCAAAGGCCTGTTTCCTTTGCCTCCATAACTGTTGTGGGTATTGACGGCCAGGCTTCCAAACCTCTTAAAACTCCCCAACTCTGTTGCCCAGTTAGACAACACTCTTTTATGCACTCCTTTTTAGTTATCCCACCTGCCTAGCTCCCTTATCAGGCCAAGACATTTTAACTAAATTATCTGCTTCCCTGACTATTCCTAGGCTACAGCCACAGCTCATTGCTGCCTTTTCCACCTGTTCAAAGCCTCCTTCACATCCTCCCCTCGTATCCCCCCACCTTAACCCACAAGTATGGGACACCTCTACCCCTCCTTGGCGACCGATCAATCACCCCTTACCATCCCATTAAAACCTAATCACCCTTACCCCGCTCAACACCAATATCCCATCCCACAGCACAGTTTAAAAGGATTAAAGCCTGTTATCACTTGCCTGCTACAGCATGGCCTTTTAAAGCCTGTAAACTCCCCTTACAATTCCCCCATTTTACCTGTCCTTGAACCAGACAAGGCTTACAGGTTAGTTCAGGATCTGCGCCTTATCAACTAAATTGTCTTGCCTACCCACCCCGTGGTGCCAAACCCATATACTCTCCTATCCTCAATTCCTCCCTCCACAACCCATTATTCTGTTCTGGATCTCAAACATACTTTCTTTATTATTCCTTTGCACCCTTCATCCCAGCCTCTCTTCGCTTTCACTTGGACTGACCCTGACACCCATCAGGCTCAGCAAATTACCTGGGCTGTATGGCCACAAGGCTTCACGGACAGGCCCCACTACTTCAGTCAAGCCCAAATTTCTTCCTCATCTGTTACCTATCTCGGCATAATTCTCATAAATACACACGTGGTCTCCCTGCTGATCGTATCCGGCTAATCTCCCAAACCCCAATCCCTTCTACAAAACAACAACTCTTTTCCTTACTAGGCATGGTTAGTGCAGTCAGAATTCTTACACAAGAGCCAGGACCGCGACCTGTAGCCTTTTTGTCCAAACAACTTGACCTTACTGTTTTAGCCCAGCCCTCATGTCTGCATGCAGCGGCTGCCGCTGCTTTAATACTTTCAGAGGGCCTAAAAATTGCAAACTATGCTCAACTCACTCTCTACAGTTCTCTTAACTTCCAAAATCTATTTTCTTCCTCCCACCTGACACATATACTTTCTGTTCCCCGGCTCCTTCAGCTATACTCACTCTTTGTTGAATCTCCCACAACTACCATTGTTCCTGGCCTGGACTTCAATCTGGCCTCCCACATTATTCCAGATACCACACCTGACCCCCATGACTGTATCTCTCTGAAACACCTGACATTCACCCCATTTCCCCATATTCTTTCGTGTTCCTCACCCTGATCACACTTGGTTTATTGATGGCAGTTCCACCAGGCCTAATCACCACTCACCAGCAAAGGCAGGCTGTGCTATAGTATCTTCCACATCTATCATTGAGGCTACCGCTCTGCCCCCCTCCACTACCTCTCAGCAAGCCGAACTAGTTGCCTTAACTCAGGCCCTCACTCTTGTGAAAGGATTACGTGTCAATATTTATACTGACTCTAAATACGCCTTCCATATCCTGCACCACCATGTTGTTATATGGGCTGAAAGAAGTGTCCTCACTACACAGGTGTCCTCCATCATCATTGCCTCTTTAATAAAAATGCTTCTCAAAGCCGCTTTACTGCCAAAGGAAGCTGGAGTCATTCACTGCAAAGGCCATCAAAAGGCATCAGATCCCATCACTCAAGACAACACTTACGCTGATAACGAAGCTAAAAAAGCAGCTAGTGTTCCAACTTCTATCCCTCACGGCACTTCCTCCTTCTCATCCAGTCACTCCCACCTACTCCCCCACTGAAACTTCCACCTATCAGTCTCTTCCCACACAAGGGGAATGGTTCTTAGACCAAGGAAAATATCTCCTTCCAGCCTCACAGGCCCATTCTATTCTGTCGTCATTTCATAACCTCTTCCATGTAAGTTACAAGCCGCTAGCCCTCCTCTTAAAACCTCTCATTTCCTTTCCATCATGGAAATCTATCCTCAAGGAAATCACTTCTCAGTGTTCCATCTGCTATTCTACTACTCTTCAGGGATTGTTCAGGCCCCTCCCTTTCCTACACATCAAGCTCAAGGATTTGCCCCTGCCCAGGACTGACAAATTGACTTTACTCACATGCCCCGAGTCAGAAAACTAAAATGCCTCTTGGTCTGGGTAGACACTTTCACTGGATGGGTAGAGGGTCTGAGAAGGCCACCGCGGTCATTTCTTCCCTTCTGTCAGACATAATTCCTCGGTTTGGCCTTCCCACCTCTATACAGTCTGATAATGGACCAGTCTTTACTAGTTACATCACCCAAGCAGTTTCTCAGGCTCTTAGTATTCAGTGAAACCTTCATACCCCTTACGGTCCTCAATCTTCGAGAAAAGTAGAATAGAGTAATAGTCTTTTAAAAACACACCTCACCAAGCTCAGCCACCAACTTAAAAAGGACTGGACGATACTTTTACCACTTGCCCTTCTCAGAATTCAGGCCTGTCCGCGGAATGCTACAGGGTACAGCCCATTTGAGCTCCTGTGTAGACGCTCCTTTTTATTAAGCCCCAGTCTCATTCCAGACACCAGACCAACTTGGACTGTGCCCAAAAAAACTAGTCATCCCTACTGTCTTCTATCTAGTCATACTCCTAGTCACTGTTCTCAACTACTCATAAATGCCCTGCTCGTGTTTACACTGCCGGTTTACACTGTGTCTCCAAGCCATCACAGCTGATAGCTCCTGGTGCTATCCCCAAACCGCCACTCTTAACTCCCTCTTAAAGTAAATAAATAATCTTTGCTGGCAATGCTATGCTGAACCTCCTTAGGCGCTCCTAGATGTCCTAGGTCCTCCCAGTTCTTAGTCCTTTAACACCTGTTTTCTCTCCTTCTCTTATTCAGATCTTGTCTCTTCCGTTTAGTTTTTCAATTCATACGAAACTGCATCCAGGCCATCACCAATCATTCTATATGACAAATGCTCCTTCTAATATCCCCACAATATCGCCTCTTACCACAAAATCTTCCTTCAGCCTAATCTCTCTCACTCTAGGTTCCCACGTCGCCCCTAATCCCGCCTGAAGCAGCCCTGAGAAACATCGCCCATTATCTCTCCATACCGCCCCCCAAAAATTTTAGCCACCCCAACACTTCAACACTATTTTATTTTTCCTATTAATATAAGAAGACAGGAATGTCAGGCCTCTGAGCCAAAGCTAAGCCATCACATCCCCTGTGACCTGTGTGTACACATCCAGATGGCCGGTTCCTGCCTTAACTGATGACGTTACCTTGTGAAATTCCTTTTCCTGGCTCATCCTGGCTCAAAAGCTCCCCCACTGAGCACCTTGTGACCCCCCCACCCCTGCCCGCCAGAGAACAACCCCCTTTGACTGTAATTTTCCTTTACCCACCCAAATGCTATAAAACAGCCCCACCCCTATCTCCCTTTGCTGACTCTCTTTTCAAACTCAGCCCGCCTGCACCCAGGTGAAATAAATAGCCTTGTTGCTCACACAAAGCCTGTTTGGTGGTCTCTTCACACGGACGCGCATGACAGATTACATTTTATTTCCAGCTTTATCTCAACATGAACATGAACTGTACAGTGTATCCAAAACACACCCGCCTCTACATGATCTGCAGCTTCTATACAAAAGGCACACAAAGACACGAAATGTATTCCTGTTACAATAATAGGCTCCCCACACACTCCGCACATCAGCGGGACACTACGTCTTATCAGTCCATGTCAGGCTTATATTGGTCTGCCACACGCTCACATATATTCAGAGTGGTTAGATATGTTCAGATATTTACAACAACCACGTATCCAGTAATCCATTCGTTGAAAGAGTACCCAGCGATCCAGCGTAAAATTATCATAGATGAGGGCCGGGCGCGGTGGCTCAAGCCTGTAATCCCAGCACTTTGGGAGGCCGAGACGGGCGGATCGCGAGGTCAGGAGATCGAGACCATCCTAACATGGGCTAACATGGTGAAACCCCGTCTCCACTAAAAAATACAAAAAACTAGCCGGGCGAGGTGGCGGGCGCCTGTAGTCCCAGCTACTCGGGAGGCTGAGGCAGGAGAATGGCATAAGCCCGGGAGGCGGAGCTTGCAGTGAGCTGAGATCCGGCCACTGCACTCCAGCCTGGGCGACAGAGCGAGACTCCGTCTCAAAAAAAAAAAAAAAAAAAAAAAAAAAAAATTATCATAGATGATTCCAAAACCTTCCAGGAGTGATCCTTGATTTGCTCTTCAGGCATACCCTGCAAAATACAGTTCCCACCAAGGGAATAAAACGACTGGAGACAGTGTTCAAAACTCGTTGGTAATTTTAGCTAAAGCCACAAACAAGACCACTCTGCTCTGAAAGTCCAACCGACCAAGTCCATTCGTTAGAGTTATCAAGGACAGTCATATAAGCTTTATTTTATTTTCCTCTTAGCCAGCAAAGGGACAGGTCATGCCACAGCAAATACTTCTTTTTTATACCTAGAAAAACACCACAGGGGAACAGGACAGCTTTGACTATTAGTAAAAGCCCTTGACCTCTAAAGCCAACCCAGCTGGCTTCTGGAACATGCTGCATTACCTGGAGGCGCTCTAGGCCCTTGTCTTGCAGACCGGTTACGAGAACTGACAGTCACTGCGTTTCTCATAACGACCTATAAATGGTCGGCCAGCATCTGTCTGCAGTTTCAGACGCTGCCGCACAACAGTTCTTATGTCATGCGGTTCAACAACTCGCTTTACAACACAGAGGAAAAAGCTGTTAACTCTGGTGTAACTATAGACTGTGTTCAACAGACACTCTTGAACCAGCCTGTCCTCTAAAGCAAGCCCTGACTCCATAGACCCACCCCCCAAATAAGCTCATCACCAAGGCCCACATCCTACAATTGCTACTTGCTAACACCCTCTTATGAGACACCCCAGCTCGCTGTTGTGGGGGCCCCCGTTGCTGCAGGGAGCGACAAGTCCAGCTGCTTTCACTGCAGGCCGTTGCTGCTGCTCTTCCGGGAAAGACGTTGACAATTTGGGTGCACACATGGGCGAAGGGGCATGGAGGGGTGTGGCCTGCGTTCCAGACCTGGCTCTGCCATTTACTGGTCATGGCCCTTGGGCACTCTCTGCCCCTCCCAGAACCTCGGTTTCCCCATATGCAAAACAAACACCCTATCTCAGGAGGATGGTGTGAAGCATGAGGCTGAATAAATAAATGGCAGCACTTCCTATTCTTGTCTGTTACTGTGGTGTTCCAAAGATGTTTCAAGTGTTAAGCCCCTAGAAATGGCAGCTTCCTGATAGGGATGGACCTCATTTGGCAGGGGGCAGAAGGCCACCAATCTGGAGGATCCTGAGCTCCTTGCCATCTCCTGGGGCCCCTCCTCCCACACCCTCATCCATCCCACCCTCACCACTGGGTCCACCACCACCCTGGGCTGCCGTTTGCCTCAGCCCCGCCTCTCAACACACCTGTGGCAGCAACTCCAGGGACAAGGTTCTTAGAGGGACTGGATTTGGACCATTCCTCCCAGCCAGATCTTTTGCAGCAGGGAGAGGAGGATGCATCAGATTCCTATGCCCACAAAGCACCACCTCCTTTTCCAGTTAAGCCAGTGTGGGGCTGCAAGTTTGCATGCATTCAGGATCCTTCTGCAACTTAATTGCTTTGCCCTCAGTCCCCCTCCCACTTCTCCAGAATGCACGCTCCCAGCAGCTTTCACAGACCTGAGCCCTGACGGTGCCTCTTCCACCCAGAACTCCAGAGCCAGCAGGGCTTGCTGCTGCCTAGAAAGGCCTATCGCCGGCCAGGCGGGCGGATCACGAGGTCAGGAGATCGAGACCATCCTGGCTACCACGGTGAAACCCCACCGCTACTAAAAAATACAAAAAATTAGCCGGGCATGGTGGCGGGCGCCTGTAGTCCCAGCTACTCGGGAGGCTGAGGCAGGAGAATGGGGTGAACCCGGGAGGCGGAGCTTGCAGTGAACCGAAATCGTACCACTGCACTCCAGCCTGGGCAACAGAGCGAGACTCCATCTCAAAAAAAAAAAGACCTATTGCCATCATCCCCTTGTCCCTGCTCTATAAATGTCCCTTTGGGAAAAGCGCTCCCATCTCCCTCCTTTGCCACACAGAGAGCACACTGTGCATGCTCTTAGTCAGCCCCTTTTGTAAGAAACGGGAGGTGTCACATCCCCTATAAGCAATACCCCCTCTACGAATGCACTCCCGGACGAAACCATCACGGACCTAAGGAGAGCGTATGGGATCGGGGATCAGCCCCCGGCTCATGGGCTCCCACTGGAGGGGAAGCCTGTAGCTCTGCTTTCAAGAGCGATGTCATGGGAAGCTGTATAGAGAAACTAAAATTTGGCCTTACAGAGCTACGGTGCTGTATGTTTTATCAAATTAGAATCCAGTGTCTTTTAGAGGTGGTGTGAACCTTGGAGACTGCAGGCTGGGGAGGCGCCCCACTGAGCACACCCTGAGTACGAGGGAACCCCGGCCAGCTGGCGTATGGCATTGAACACGGAATGAGGAGATGGCCCAGAACCCACACCAGGCCTCACGCACCAGTCACAGCACAGAGGCCACCAGGGGTCAGTCTAGCAGCATCATACATGAGGAAGACGCTGGTTCTTCTGCTCCGTGGAGAGCACGCCTGCCGTTCACTAGCCCAGCCCATGGCCCACAGGGAAGCAGAACTGACTATTCATGGCCACCAGCCTGTTGCCTCCTCACCTGATGAAAATCAGACCAACACAAAAATTACAGAGAGAAGGAAGAGCCACGACTTCTTAAAAAAACACAGTTGGGCGTCTTCTTGATCAAAGAAAACCTGCTTTAAACTTGCCAAGTGGATTAACAGTTTTCAATCATTTGTTATAAATCCTGTACCAACACATCGATTATAAGGAACTGGTTTTCCCCCAGCCATGACTGAGCTGGGTTGAGCCCATCATCAACATTGTGAATAAATGTTCCTAACGTTGCCCTTGCCCTGTGCTCATAAACTTTCAACAGGTGAGAAACATGGCCCCAGGTGAGATATTTTACACCACACAGACGTGGAGAGTCAGGCGGAGCAGCCACTGCCTGTCACTCTCTCCTTGTGGATTGGGTACAGACCACCCAGTACTTGGGAAATTTCACTGTCAGTGTCTCCCACACTGGGGTTTTAAAATCTAGGCGCTTGGCTCCAAGATGCATTACAAGGACTCATCGTCATTAGTTCCTGGCAAGTGTCTGTATTCGAGTTGGCAGACACGTCCTGCCCAGAGCCTTCCACACTACAAAGCAGCCACCTTCACAACAGATGGCTCGGCCAGTCACCAACAGCTTTACAAAAAAAACCGCCCTCGCGCCAGGACAGGCCAGGTCCAATAGATACTCTTCTGACAGCAGGATTTTTTCACACTGAGGCAAAATTCACATCAAATACATGCACTTTAACCATTTTAGAGTATAAAGCTCACTGCTTTTTAGTATATTCACAATGTTGGGCAACCATCACCACTGTCTCATTCCAGAACATTTCATCCACACTGCCACCTCCCCCACCTCCAAAACCAACTTCCATGCCCATGGGCAGTCACTACCCACTGTCCTGCCCCCAGCCCCTGGCAACCACTATCTACCTTCTGTGTCTCTGGATTTGCCTATATTTAACACTTCATATAAATAGAATCACACAATATGTGGCTTCTTGTGTCTGGATCTGTCACCTAGGTAATGTCTTTGAGGTTAGCGGCTGCTGCGGCATGCATCACGACTTCATTCCTTCTTATGGCTGAATAAGGCTTCCTTGTATGTGTATATCCCACATCTGTCTACTCATCTGTTGATGGACATTTGAGTTACTTCCACTTTTTGGCTGCTATGAATAACGCCACTGTCTACATAATGCCTTCATGTACAAGTTTTTGTGTGAACATATGTTTTCCATTCTCCTGAGTATTACCTAGGAGTAGAATTGCTGGGTCAGATGGTTCATCTATGTTTAAATTTCTTTCTTTTTGTTTTGTTTTGTTTTTTGAGATGGAGTCTCGCTCTGTCTCCCAGGCTGGAGTGCAATGGCCAGATCTCAGCTCACTGCAAGCTCCACCTCCCAGGTTTACGCCATTCTCCTGCCTCAGCCTCCCGAGTAGCTGGGATTACAGGCGCCCGCCACCACGCCCGGCTAATTTTTTGTATTTTTAGTAGAGATGGGGTTTCACTGTGTTAGCCAGGATGGTCTCGATCTCCTGACCTCATGATCCGCCCATCTCGGCCTCCCAAAGTGCTGGGATTATAGGTGTGAGCCACCACGACCAGCCCATCTATGTTTAAATTTCTAAAGAAGTGCCAACCTGTTTTACAAAGCAGCTGCACTTTGTGACATCCCCACCAGTGATGCATGAGTGATCTGATTTCTCCACATCCTCTCCCACACTTGTTTCTGCCCATTTTTCCTTTACCTTTTTTTTCTTTTGAAGTACTATCTCATTTGCTTTTCCCTAGTGATTCATAATGTTGAGAATCTTTTCATGCACTCATTAGTCATTGGTATGTCTTAAAGAAATGTTTGTTCATATCCTTTGTCCATTTTTTACTTAGATTGTCTTTTTATTGTTGATTTACACAAAGGTCTTTATACAGTTTGGATGTTAGATTCTTACGCAATATATGGTTTGCAAGTACTCGGCCCATTCTGTGAGTTCTCTTTTCAATTTCTTGATACACTTTTCTTGTACAAAGAGTTTCAGTTTCATGAAGTCCACCTTCTCTGTTGTTTTCTTTTGTTGCTGGTGCTCTTGTGTCTTAGTCTGTGTGTGCTGCTGTAACAAAATGCCTTAGACTGGGTCATTCATCAACAACAGAAATGCATTGCTCCCAGCTCTGGAGGCTGGAAAAACCAAGATCAAGGCTGCTCCTGTCCGGGTGTGTCACCAGCAAAATCTGCCAAGCCCTTAACCTCCTCTGAAAGTTCTGTTCACCTCCTTGCTGAAGCCAAAACACAAAAACACAGGTCTATAAATTGTGGCATAGACAACGTTGGGTGTGCTTGAGCAAGAGACCTTCTGCTGTATCTTAATCCTCACTGGACTTACAGAGAGTAACTGTATATTTTGTGGCGGTGGTGGGCTTTTTAAGCTATTTTTTAAATTGTAGTAAAACATATTTAACAATATTTGTCATTTTAACTCTTTTTAGGTACACAACCCAGTGTCATCAATTACATTCACAGTGTTGTGCAACCATCACCCCATCTATTTCCGAAATTTTTCCATCACCCCCAATAGAAACTCTGTAAACGTCAATCAATGATTCCTCATTGCCTACTCCCCCCAGCTCCTGGTAACCTCTATCTGCTTCCTGTCTCTATGAATTTGCCTGTTCTAGATATTTCCTGTAAGTGGAATCATACAATATTTGTCCTTTTGTGTCTAGCTTCTTTCACTAGCATATTTTCAAAGTTCCTCCGCGTTGTAGAAAGCAACAGTTTCCCTCTTGTTTCAGCTGGATAATGTTCCATGGAACGTATACGCCTCATTTTGTTCATCCGTTCATCATTTGATGGACATTTGGGTTGTTTCAACCTTTTGGCTATTGTGAACGATGCTGCAATGAACATTGGCTTACTATTCTCTGAGACCTTGTTTGCAATTTGTTGGCGTGTATACTTAAAAGTGGAAGTGCCGGGTCGGATGGTCGGCCCATGTTTAGCCTTGTGGGGAAACATCAAACTGCCTTCCACTGAGGCTGCGCCATCTCACATCCCCGCCCACAGCCTACGAGGGTTCCAACTTCGCCACACCCTCAGCAGCTATAGTTACGGTGTGTGCACTGCACACGGCCATCCTAGGAGGTGTGAGGTGTGACTTGTCACTGCGGTTTTTATTTTCATTTCTCTTACGATTAGTGAGGTTTGCATTTCGTGTGTTTGTTAACCATTTGTATAGCTTCTGTGGAGAAATATTTGTTCGAGTCTTTTGCCCAGTTAATTGGGTTGAATATCTTTTTGCTGTTGGATTGTAGGAATTCTTTGTACATTCTACACTTTAAATCCTTACCAGATAAATGATTTGCAAACATTTTTCCCATTCTCTGGGCTACCCTTTGATGATGTCCTTTAATCTAAAAATTAAAAGGTTTTTTGGCCAGGCACAGTGGCTCATGCCTATAATCCCAGAACTTTGGGAGGTCGAGGCAGGCGGATCACCTGACATCAGGAGTTCGAGACCAGCCTGGCCAACATGGTGAAACCCCATCTCTACTAACAATATGAAAATTAGCTGGTCATGGTGATGGGCGCCTGCAATCCCAGCTACTCAGGAGGCTGAGGCAGGAGAATTGCTTGAGCCTGGGAGGCAGAGGTTGGAGTGAGCCGAAATCACACCACTGCACCCCAGCCTAGGGGACAGAGCGAGACTCCATCTCAAAAAAACAATTAAATAAATAAAAATTAAAAATTAAAATTAAAAGATTTTTATATTGGTCAAGTTCAGTTTATCTATTTTTCTTTTATTGCTTGTGCTTTGAGTGTCATACCTGAGAATCCACTGTGAAATCCAAGAATATTTACCCCTTTGTTTTAAGAGTTTTATGGTTTCGGTTCTTATATTTAATATTTAGGTCATTGATCCACTTTGGTTGGTTTTTGTGTATGTGTGAGGTAGAAGTCTTTTTGTTTGTTTTGTTTATGGAAATCCTTATGCACCATTTGTTGAAGTGATTATTCTTCCCCCCAGTGAACAGACTTAGCAGCTGTGTTGCCTTCCCTGGATCCTTCCACGTTATTCCCTGTCCTCCTTTTCAGACCATGGAAAAGCTCTCCTCCCTGTGGCCCATGAAACCTTTCAGGAATTTGATGGATCAGCTATCACATTCTCCTGGTCCCATCCCCAGTTTGCTTTCCTCCATGGAAAGAAGGAATATTTAATGAGCAGCTACTAAGTGTTAGACGAATGCATTTTTTCACTTCATATCACTACCCAGAAAAGTAAATACAATTATTATCACCATGTGATAAATGAGAAAAATGAGGCTCCCCAAGGTTAAGTAACCTCCCTGAGGTCACACAGCCAGACTGCAGAGTCCAGGGCCTTGTCCATATACCGAGTTAACCTGCCAGTTTTGGTTTTTTTCACTTCCTCCACCAGGACAAAATTTTGAGTTGTTTAGCATGTCTGCAGGGTAGAGGCCATTCTCCCAGCTCACTGAGGAAGAAGGTGTCCAGGGAACGCAGAGCTAGCAATGAGTCAGAGCTGAGGGGAGCACCAGGCCGGGGCCTGCCAAGGAGCAGGAGTGGATAGGGTTTCATTGGGTTCAAATTCTCCCTCCTAGCTGTGTGCACTGGGGCAAGTCAGGCCACCTCCCTGAACTTCCCATGCCTCATCTGTGAAATGTTTACAGATGGTGAAACTGGACTTTCATTCAAGATGGCAGACCAAATACACACAGAAACCATTCTTCAAACACTTAGCAATGACAGGAAAACACCAGGTGCACAAGAGACCACTGCAGAGGTGCCCAGAGACAAGGGTTGAAGCTCCCCACCCCCCACCCATTAGGAGGCTAGTACCAACGCAGAGCCCCCTAATGCATGAAGCCAAGAGCACAGGCTCTCACATACGGCCCTGACCAGGTACACATGCAACAAATATTCTGAAGAGACAGTGGATTCACAACCACTTCATGAAATTTCCACAAACTCCCCAACTGGAAGAATTTACATCTGAGGAAATAGAGAGTAATAGTGCAACCTTAAAAGGACTTTGCAAGAAACATATTAAAAACTCAAACAGAAAAAGAAGGGAATAACAGCCATAAACAAGCAAAGAAGGCTGGGTGCAGTGGCTCATGCCTGTAATCTCAACAATTTGGGAGGCTGAGGCTGGTAAATCACCTGAGGTCAGAAGTTCAAGACCAGCCTGACCAATATGGTGAAACCCCATTCTACTAAAAATACAAAACTTAGCTGGGCATGGTGGTGGGTGCCTGTAATCCCAGCTACCTGGGAGGCTGAGGCAGGAGAATTGCTTGAACCCGGGAGGTGAAGATAGCAGTGAGCCGAGATAGCACCACTGCACTCCAGCCTGGGCAACGAGAGCAAAACTTTATCTCAAAGCAAAAAAATAACAGGAGACTATGAGACAAAAGCAGGCAGATATAAAAAAGAACCAGGAGCTTAGGTGTGAAAAGTATCGTTGCTAGAATTAAACTCCACAGAAGGGAAACTAGAGAGCCAGAGGTGGGAGGGATTTAACAAGGCCACGTAGAATTTTAGTGGCAGCCTTGGAGCCAGAACCAAGGCCTAATTCAGGAGTTTGGTTCCGAGGAGGATGAATGTATGTGGTTTCTTCTCCCTTATGTTTCTTTTCCATTTCTCTCACTGAAATATAAGGTTGGTGCTGAGCTGAACACCACAGCCCCTTCCTAGATGAGAAACAGGCTTCCATGCCTTGATTGGGCAGGGCGGGACAAAGGGTTTCACCTCAAGATGGAGAGCTAACAACCTCACTCCTCTAGAACGTGAATTAAACAGAACCTTAATGTCTACAGAAGAGTTTGTTAAATGAAGCCCAGAAAAGCTGCCAGTAGAGTTGCCTCTTACATAGTGGCCATGGGATAGTGATAGTAGGCATGCTGGGTTTGTAACTTAAGTCCTCAGAGCCTCGGTTTCCTCAACTGTAAAATGGGCTCCAGAGTCCCCACCCCAGGCAGATGTTTTGAGAATTAAACAGGAAGTTGTGTGTTCGAGGCACACAGCACATCAGAGTTGCCCCCCACAAATACCTTCCTGGGGCTTCACAGCCCTCTAATCTGAGCTCAGAGATACCCTCGACAAGGACAAAGCTATGGGCACGTGGGACCCCAGCCTCCAACAGAGAAGAGAGAAATTTGAAACCCTGAAGGGACAAAAGGTGATGGAAGCAGAACAGGAAACTGATTCACCACGTCCTCACCCATGTGGCCACAGGGCAGCCCACGCCCTTGGCCTTTTGCTCAGAGCAGAGGATGGGGCCTGAGAAGAGGCGAGCTCTGTCCTGGGTGTGAGGACAGCAAGAGGTGGCATCTGTCAAGCCGGCGCACATCTGAAAACTGTTCAACTTCGCCACTCACAAGAGAAATGCTAATTTGTCTTCATTTACACAATGAGATATTGTTCCCACCTAAAATTCAAAAATGTTTTTAAAATGGTAAAACTCAATGCTAGAAAGCCATGGACCTGGTAGATGGGGATGTTAGTTGCTTCCTGGCCAAGCAATCAGGAAATATGAACCAAAGAGGATGTGACTCGCCTCCCATCTTGATCACCGCACCAGGCCTCCTGTTTTCCTCCCATGTCCAAACTCAGCCTTCCAGCCCCACAAAACCTCTGTTTCCAGAAGGACATTCTCTCCCACTACACACCATTCCTGCTCCCTGGGATACTTTCCTTACCTCGTCCCCAACCAGTGTCACTCACCCTTCAGAACTCAGCTAAGGCGTGCCCTCCTACAGGAAGCCCACCAGATTGGCCCCTCTCAGCTGGCTCAGGAGCTTCTCTGGACCTCCAGGGCCCAGTGGGCTGCCACCATGCCAGTGGTTATCACCCTGGGCCCGTGGGCCTCATAACACACGCGTCTGGAATAGGCACATGATTGATAGAGGAGGAGTGAGGTATCTGGAGGAAGGGGTATGGTCTTGGAATGGTGAAGGGAATGGGGGTCCAGGTTGGTGTCAACAGTTGGAACACCTTTCTGAGAATTGTAACTCACTTACCAGCCCAGGCTGTCTTGAGAGGTAATGGATGAGCTGCCCATCACAGGAGGTGTGCAAGCAGTGATCAGAAACTGCGTCCCTCAGTCCCTCTCCTTCGTACCCCGGGAGCCTGGGCGGGGAGGTTTCCCAGCGGACATCAGCCAGCAGGACAGGAAGTTTCCTAGTGGATATCACCGGAGGGGACGGGAGCTTTCCTAGAGCACATCACCCGGGGTGGCGGGGAGGGGAGGACGGGGAACTTTCTAGGCAGCGGCAGCAGTGAATGCAGAGGCCCAGAGGGAGGGCGAAGGGGCTTGGTCAGAGCCGCCAGGAGAAAAGATCCTGCAAGCACCTTGCAGGGGAGTGCTGGGAGGGAAACTGAAGTAGGGCTTGCAGGACTGAAATAATGTCCTCTGGAATGTGTCTAGACTTGCTGGCTCCTTGCTTCTAGCCCTCCTAGGCTCCTAGATCGATTGTATTCCCATTATCTCAAGTAGCAGAACATGTTCCCTATAAATGCTAAACCATCACAGCTGTAAATCATGCGCTGAATGCAACGTGTCCTTTTGACCTCCACATTCTCACCACCTGTTTCTTTGTGGGATTATCAATAATACCGTGGGCTCCCAGAGCGCAGGGCCTTGGCAGCCTCCAGGATCGCGACGGCCCCCTGGTGTCCTATCTTTATCTCTCAGGCTTTTTCTCAATTCTTTGACTCTGCCAGACTTTGTCACCCTCACGACCTGGCGTTGGGTCTGCTCACCCCAACAGGGGACAGGAATGGGGACCTGGAGGTGAGGGCCTGAGGTCGTGCTGCTGGCAGAAAAGGAGCTGTCCAGAGGTGAGGCAGGAGGTGAGGGCAGGATTGACCCGAGCTGGCCCCGGCCTGGGGGAACATCGCCTTCTGGAGGGTGCTTGGCGGAACTGCACCCTCTTTCATTGGTTCCTCACCAGACATTTCTGGGGGGTCCGTTAGCGTCCCCAGTGTACTTGACACCTAGAGGACCATTTTTTAATGCCTCCTTCTTATAAAATAAAATTACTTTCAGCAAGAATGATGACATGAAACAAATAATAATGATGACCATAAAAGAAAGTCACAATTTATTTGCCGTCCGATATATTTTACATAATAATGTAAGTCATTGTTCAGCGACTCACGAGTGAATTTTAATAAAACGGAACTGTCTGCAAACCAGATGATTTAAGCAACCACTAAATTAACTGATGTAATTTTTCTTCATTCATTATTTTTTAAAACAATTTTAAAAGAATGTTTGCATTTTGGTATTTTTCAAATTCAGTAATAGTTTATGTGGGAGCTAATACGTGCATCTACCAAGGAAAAACGGTATCTCTCAGGATTTGCGAGGCACCCCTGGGGTGGTGAAGACCCCATCTGGATGGGGGAGGGGGGTTAGCATCGGTTAAAATCGCTCCAGGTGATCCGAACGTGCACCTGGCATGGAGCACACCCGTCTCCACACAGGCAGGGGAGCTGGGCTCAGCCGGGCACGCAGCCCTTGGGCCCACACCCACCTGGCCTCAGGTTCCCCACTCCACCCCAGCCCCTCACTCACATGAAGGTGCCCCTAGGGTGGAGAGTGGGACCCAGCTCCGTCTTCCCGGGGGTCCCTTCCAGGCTCAGTCCACACAAGAACAGTCACCTCCCTGCACTGTTCATAACCCACTTCTCCCCTGGCACCTACCCTCACCCCGGAAAAGATGACGGCACTCAGACAAGAGGGAAGTTGAGTTTATTCTGGTTATCTACACCTGACCACCGAGGACACCCAGGCTCCAGGGTCAGGGCCCAGAGGAAGGCATCCGTGTAAGCAACACCCTCAGCTCAGGGCCCTCCGGGAGCCACCAGCCCAGGCTGCACGGCCCCACCCGCCTGGGCCTCCCTGCTCCGCAGCCAGAGAGGACAGGGGCCAGGCAGGGGATACAAGGCCAGCACGGCCTGAGACGCCCCTACCACAGCCCAGCTGTGTGTGGAGACAACCAAGCAGGGCTCAGCCGGGCTGCAGGGCCTGGGGTGGGGCTGAGGCAGAGGAAGAGCCGGCGTGGAGGGCTGCAGGCCCTGGGCGGTGGGAGCTCAGGCACAGGCAGCCTCGGCCTTCTGTGCGCAGCCCGGGGACCCCTCTGCTTTACTGGCCAGGCTGTAGTAACAGGCCCGCATGCGCTGCTCCACGGTCAGGAAGTCGGGGCGATCCTCCCACCTGTGGGGGTGGGGTACATCCAGGCTGCTGACCACACCCCCAGGACCCAGCTTCACTACAGGGTGGCCATGCACAGTGCTTGGCTGAGGTAGACTTTCGGGGCTCAGAGAGTCAGCAGGGCTGTTGGGGTGGTGGGACGTTGGGTGGTGGAGAGGCCTCTGGGGTGTGAGAGCATTGGGCGATGCCACACAGCCTAAGAGGCAGAGCTGCCCACACACAGGGTGCTGGGATGACCCTCTACTGAGCGTTAACCAGTGACGACTCAGGGGACTGAGTGGACTTGGTGTCAGAGTGGCAGCTATTGACCATGGGGACCTGGGATACAGAAAGCTAATGCTTTGCGCGTGCACCCAGGGCCAGGGTATCAGTGGGCTGGGCGAGGGCTTAGACGAGAGGGAGTGTGAGGCTGGTGAGCAGCAGAAGCCTGGAGCATGGCAGTGGGTCTGGCCAGTGGGGAGCTGCAGTATTAAGGGTACTGAGCATGGGGTATCCATGGACTGTGTTGGGGTGCTAGGTGCTAGCCTCTTTGGCTACTGGGGTGTGGTACCCTGGGTGTTTCCTGATGGAGGTCGAATTAACACGTGTCACAGGAGGGTAGACCGGCCAGAGAGGGTGTTTATCTGTTGGGCTGCTTGGGTATTTGGGTGTCAGTGTCCTAAGTGCTGGCCAGTGGGGAGTCATGCATTAGAGTGTCCACACGTTGCACGGGCAGTCTAGGGCGTCTGCTTGTTTGGGTGTGTGTTGCCTGTTGTCTGATGGGAAGTTGGGATATTGATGGTGTTAGGAGTTGAGATGTTTGAAGGTTGGGCTTCCACCAGGCAGAGGTAGGGGCTGGAACAGATGAGAATTTGGTACCTGAGTGCTCGCCTGTCTAGTAGCTGGGTGCTGCATGCTGGCTGGTGGGGACTGGAGTGGTGGGTACTGGAGAACCGTCTCATGCCCCGAGTGTCAGTGTCATAGGTTGAGTAGCAGAGTATGGATGTGTTTGTGTGTTGCAGGGTCCATGTGTTGAGTGATGACTGAGGTTTTAGATGCTGAGGCACAGGCCCACAGGTGGGGTGGCAGGGCAGGGCACACTGGAGCAGGACAGCAAACCCCGGTGTGTCAGAGAGCTGGGTGGGGGGTTGGGGGTGGCTGCAAGGGCCATGAACTGGGTGAAGGGCTTTGGGTGGGATGGCATTATGTCGACATCAACTCATCCGGCACCAGGACGTCCCAGGGGTCAGCCCAGCCGGGTCCCCACCCCACCGGCACTCACTTGTAGATCCAGCAGTCGCTCATGAGTTCGTACAGTTCAGGCGGACACTCTGATGGGCACTCCATCCGCTTGCCCTGCTCGATGAAGGCCATGACCTCCGGCCCTTTCATCTTCTGCTCAAACCAGGGCCGACACACCTGTGAGTGACCAGGGTCCTCCTCCTCCTCCCCCTCCCCACCGCACCGCCCACCCGCCTCTGCCCGCGCCTGCCTTGTAGGGCTTCTGGCCGTAGGACAAGGCCTCCCACATGGTGACCCCATAGCTCCAGACGTCGCTGCGGCTGGAGAACTTGCGGAAGTTGATGCACTCGGGTGCGTACCACTTGAGCGGCCACTTCCCTGCTGAGCGGGCCTGGGGAGGGGGAGATGCTGCCGGGTCAGGGCTCGGGGACCCTCTACCCACCCAGCCTGTCCACGCAGGCATCACAGGGCAGAGGCTCACGGTGTAATAACTGTCATCGGCGCCCAGTGCTTTGGAGAGGCCGAAATCGCTGATCTTGGCGTAGTGCCGGTTAACCAGCAGGACGTTGCGGGCCGCCAGGTCACGGTGCACGAAGTTCTTCTCCTCCAGGTACTTCATCCCCATGGACACCTGGTGCAGCAGCTCGGCCACATTGCTCACGGGGATCTCCTCCCTGGGGTGGCGGGGAAGGCGGGGTCAGCTGGGAGACCAGCCAAGTTCCCAGGGGCAAAGCACGCTTCTCTGACCCAGCTGGGCATGAGCCAGGTGACCATGTGTTCAAAAACGCTTATTGAGTACCCGCTGGGGACACAGCGGTGAACAAAACAGGCAAAAACTCTGCCTTCATCCAGTCTCGAGGTTTTAGGGATCACCCACACGCCATGACTCCCAAGTCTAGACCTCTGCCTGCACCCCTGACGTGCTGAGGTCTCACGGGCATCTCAAAGATAATGTGGCCTGATTGTCCCCGTCCCCACGTGCACACCCACGTGGCTCCTCCACTGTCCCCTCCAGCAGCTCCTCTTTCTCTCACACCCAATCTGTCAGCAAACCCTGGCAGTTCTGCCATCAGGATCTCCCCAAAACCCACCGCACTCCTCGCCTCTGCCTCTGCCACCAGGAGGCAGCCACGGCACCACTCACCTGGACCCCCAGGCAGGAACCGTCAGGTCCGCCCAGGCCCTTGTTCCCTCCTCACTGTCTCCCACTGTCTCCTCCTCGCTGCCCCTGAGCCAGGTCCTTCCCACACATGCATGCGTGCGGGTGTGTGTCCACCATGCCCAGGCCGAGCCCGGGCCCCACCCACCCGATGGCTGGGCCCACCCGGTGCTGGTGCTCACTTCTTGCCGGCCAGGAACTTGTGCAGCGGCCCGCTGCCAGCCATCTCCATGACCAGCATGAGGGCCTCAGCCTGGCAGACGCCAATGAGCCGCACGATGTAGGGGTTGTCCAACTGGTGCATGATCTGTGCCTCGCGCATCATCTCCTCCGTGTCCGCCTTCTCCGTGCCCTGCTTCAGCACCTTGATGGCCACGTCAATCTGCTTCCTGCTCGACCCGGCCACGGCAGGCGTGTGGGCAAGGGGCACCGGCCCTGCTCGGCCCCACACCCCCACCCACCCATCTCCCTTCTCCCTTGAGTTGTGCGGTAGACAACTGCGGTCGCCACCCAGGTTGGGACCCAGGCGCTCAATGTCCCTGCGGCCGGGAGTGTCTGCTGAGAACAGCTCCCAGCCGGGTTGCTCGCCGGGAACGGCCCATTGCCAAAAGGAATCCAAAGTGACACCTTCCCCAGGGGCAGCCTGTCAGGGGCCAGTGGACTCACGGATCGGGGACCCCACTGCAGCTCCGCTGGGTTGGGTAACTGCAGCTCAGCCACCTCCCCCTGCCCAGGCCTACATCCCACCCCCGTCAGGTGTCCCGAGCTCTCTCAGGGAATCCTCCAGTGTGCAATGTCCTGCCCCAGAGTCTGTTTCCCAGGCAAACTGCTGTGAGACAGACATCCTGGCTCCCACCCCACAACCTGGTGAAGCCGCTCCCCTCTGTCCCCATGCGGCGGAGCCCCCACCACGGCAGGGGCAGCCATACTTGCGCATGCGGTACACGCCTTGGCGCACTGAGCCAAAGTTGCCGCAGCCAAGTTCAATGTCGGCTATGAGGAGGTTATCACGCTTCAGGAAGAGCTTCTTGTCCTTGAGCTCCTCTGGGTCGCTGTAGGGGCTCTCATACACGCTGGTGTCCATGGGCATCGGCCGCGGTTTCTCTGGGGTCGTTACGCGCGCTGGGCACACACAGCCGTACGCTCCCAGGTCAGGGGCAGGGGCGTGGGGAGCAGGGCAGCCTCAGCCCCCACAAGCACCAGCCCCAGACAAGGGTGCCGTCCCTGGAGCACGCACAGGCAGGTGGGTGCCCATGCGTGTTCCTGCACATCCACACGCAGGCACTGGCATACACTCCTGGCCACAGCTGTGGGTGCACCGTGCGGCCACAGGAGGGTGGACTCTAGGGGCAGGTGCATTGGTATCCACGTGGCACCGTTACTGTGCCAGCTGGGGTGTGCATGTGTGTGCATTCGTACGTGTACACCTATGGCCAGACCTGTCCCTGTCTGTGTATGCAGCACACAACCACATTTACAAGGCCTCCGAAGGTGAGCTTCTGGGTGTACATGTAACTATCTTCTCTGCACACACATGTTCAGGTCTGCACCCACCCATGAGACACAGGAGCACCCGCAACATTTTAGGAATATGAGCTCTGGGGTCCATCCTGGGTTCACATCCCGTCCCCACCACTGCCTCACATCCCCGTAGACAGAGCCCTCCCTCTCTCATCTGTAAAGTGAGGGTAATCACCATAGACACTTCATAAGGCATGTCAGGAGGGCTCGGTGGCTCATACACACAGTGACCTCGGAACGTGACTGACACGTAGTAGGCGCTCAACAAACGTGTGTCTGGGGAGCCCCAGGCTGGGCCAGGTATGCTCCCTGCACGTCAGTACACACTGGGACGTACCTGCGCACAGGCAGGCATGATGGGCATGCGCATGTGTGTCACAGGGGTTAACCAAGCCAACTGCCACAGCCTGGCCCGGCCCAGCCCACGGCGTCCCCGTGAAACCCCACATCCCTGACAGGGACCCTGCTGTCGGCTTGGCATGAGCCCCAACCCACACCCCACCTCTGCCCGCTCACCTGGCTCAGGGGTGTATCCATCTGAGTTGAGGGTGTCGATCCGTCTCTGAGGCTAAAGGCCACAGAGTCAGCAAGGCCTGAGCTGGGGACATCCATCCCCTCTCAGGAGACCCATGTCCACTGAGGACTCCCAGAGACAGTGGCGAGACAGCCTCTTCTGCTCCACAGGCACCCCAGCCTCCACCCCAGCCTCCCCCACAGCCACCCCCCAGCTCCATCCCCAAGGCCACACTCCAGGTGCCCCCAACTCACGTGAGTGAACGTGGATGGGTGGGCTGGGAGCGTGGGAGCAGCAGCCCCTGGGGGAGCAGAAGGGCCAGTGAGGGCTGGGGGCCAGGTCTCCTGCCGCCCCGCCCACCGCCCACCCGCCCGCTGCAGGCACCTGAGGCGCTGCTGGCGCTGCTGTTGGGACAGGCCTCCTTCAGGCAGTAGATGAGCCCGTCTGCCTTCAGCTTCAGATACTCCACCAGCTGCAGGGAGCAGGCAGCTGGCAGAGGCTCCTCTCCTCCCCAGAGCCCGGCACCCCATGGGATCACACCATCCCCCAGAACAAGCTGCACGGGCGGCCTACCTGCCAGAGCGTGTCAAACTTGGTGCCCTCGGGAATGCAGTACTTGCCCGCCTTGTCTTGGCTGATGAGGTAGTGGTACACCGTCTTCCCATAGATGAGGGACAGGGCATACGTGCCCTGCTCCTTCCGCGGCCTCAGCCTGGCAGGGGAAGGGAAGGGATGTAACCCCTAGAGCCACCTGGGGGCCTCCTACCGTGCCCCGGTTCCCCCCACACACACCCTATGGGCTCCACACCCAGGAGCCTTGCAGAGAAGCTGCAGGGATTGGGGAAGCCAGGCCAGGCCCCCATCGCCTCCAGATCTGCTGATGATGGGCTAAGCGGCAGAGGGCGGGGGAGGGGCCATGACTGTGTTCCCAGGAAAATGCACAGTCCTCCAAGAGCCAAGAGATGGCCATTCACAGGGAATACCTGACCATCTGCAGTGGACACTCAGCCATGGAGGAGGGGGACACCCATCCACTGGGGAACACCTGGTCCCCCGTGGCTGAACACTTGGCCATCCATGGCCACTTGCCATCCACAGGGAGAGAGCCATCCACAGGCACTCATTGAGGGTACACTTGGCCACACAGTCAGCCAACCATGGGGGGCACTTGGTCTTCTATGACAGACACAGAGCCTTCAACAGGTGGACCTAGCACCATTCTCCTGGGGAGAGAAAGCCTTTTCCACCTAGACCCACACAGGTACAGGTAGGTGCAGCTTCATGACCAGCTCACAGGGCACCCTGTGCAAATCAGAACAAGTCACTTTCTCATCACAAGACTGACCAGTTCCATAACAGATGGACCTTTCCTAGAATGAGACCCTCAATTGCTTTCTGCTGGAATTTTGTCACAATAAATATATAAATCTTCCATGTCTGTGATGGGAATTGAGCCCCTCAAAGGTGGTGTGCTTGTGGGGTAAGAAACTGTCCCCCCATCCCCTCCAGCCCTGGGTACACACACATCCCGCATACACACAGACCAACTTAGTATCAGACACTGGCGCCTCGCATGAAGCCCCACAGTGACACCAGTCAGCATCCCCCACAAAACAGTTTTGTCTGGGGTCACTGGCACAAGCCTCTACTGCAGGATCAAGTGTAGCTTTCCAGTGAGGAGGGAGGGCAGCTGGCCCCAGGGAAGCTGTGGAGGGCAAAAGCAGCCAACTCCTGACCTCAGGGATTGCACTGCCCTACAGAAGAGCCCTTGGGATGGCCTGTGAGCTGCACCCTCCAAGGTGCAAATTCTCAGACCGGGCCTGGCCCTGCCTGCGGGTGTTCATTCACTGGACAAGACTTTACGGACTGCGGACCACAGGCCAGGCACTGTTCTGAGTGCAGGGATACGGCAGTGAGCAAGGCAGCCGTGGGCCCACCTTGCAATGAGGCCCCTCCTTAGGAAATGTCCCCTGAGTGAAGCAGAGAGGTCCAGCTGTGACCATCCCCTCCATTCCTGGACAGCATGTTCCCCAAAGAACAGCGCAGTGAAGGGTGGGGCAGTTCCCAGGCTAGCCCACAACAGTCTGGAGACAATGTGGAGAGATGGGAAATCAAGGCAGGGGGCAATGAGGGCACACAAAAGGGCAAGGAAGAGAAACCTGCCACAAATTAGGAAACAAACGTCCCACAGAGACATGAGGCTGGGACAGCAGATGCAACGCCATCACGTGAAACCCCACAGTGACACCAGTCAACATCTCCCACAAAACATTTCTATTTTGAGTCACTGGCACAAGCTCCTGTTAAGTGCAGCTTTCCAGTGAGGAGGGAGGGCTGTTGGCCCTGGGGGTCTCGGAGCTGTGGCAGTCAGAGGCAGCTGGCAGGCTGGCCGGGAGGTGATGGTCTCCAGGGACTGTGAGAAGTGAAAACACCTCCTAAGGGTCACAACCTGAAGTTTTAAACTGACAACGAAGACTCGATGCCAAGTCACTCTCCAACAAACAGCAAACCTCCCCTCCCATCTCCCCTCCTCTGTCTCTTTCTTTGTTTTTTGTTTTTGTTTTTGTTTTTGTTTTTGGTTTGTTTGTTTGTTTTTGAGATGGAGTCTCGCTCCACCGCCTGGGCTGGAGTACCGTGGCGCGATCTCGGCTCATTGCAAGCTCTGCCTCCCAGGTTCTGAGTAGCTGGGACTACAGGCGCCTGCCACCACACCCAGCTAATTTTTTGTATTTTTAGTAGAGATGGGGTTTCACCGTGTTAGCCAGGATGGTCTTGATCTCCTGACCTCGTGATCCGCCCACCTTGGCCTCCTAAAGTGCTGGGATTACAGGCGTGAGCCACCGTGTCCGGCCCTCCGTCTGTCTCTTTCATTCTTTCTTCTGGAACTAATAATTTCCTCCCTGTTTATTTAAACTTCCGTGTGGAATATTGGAGACAAACAGCCACAATATTAGGGAGCTCTTCGCATCAATAGGTGGGGTCTCCTCCTCTGTCTCCTGAATCAGGGTTTGACCATGTGCCTTGCTAACAGGACATTAGCAAACATCACACAAGCAGAGACTTGAAAAGTAGTTGAGCATTGAGGTTGGCCTGCCCTCACTTGCTTTTCCTGGCAGCTCTCCAAACACCATGGGAATGTGTCCAAGCTAGCCTGCTAGAGAAGGCCCATGGAGGAGAACCAAGGTGCCCCACATGAGTGGCCAATAGCCATTCATGTGAGTGAGGCCATCCCAGAGACCATCCAGCTCCAGCCAATCTTCCAGCTGGCTGTGGCCACATGAGTAAGCTCAAAAACCCAGCAGAAGAGGCACCCAGCTGAACTTAGCCCAAATTACCAAGCAAACCAGCCAAATTGACATGTAAAACAAGAGTGAATAAATGACTGGTGTTCGTTTGTTTGAGACAGAGTTTTGCTCTTGTTGCCCAGGCTGGAGTGCAATGGTACGATCTTGGCTTACTGCAACCTCCACCTCCCGGATTCAAGCAATTCTCCTGCCTCAGCCTCCCGAGTAGCTGGGATCACAGGCATTCACCATCATACCCAGCTAATTTTTGCATTTTTAGTAGAGACAAGGTTTCACCATGTTGGCCAGGCTGGTCTCAAGCTCCTGACCTTAGGTGATCTGCCCGTCTCAGCCTCCCAAAGTGTTGAGATTACAGGTGTGAGCCACCACACCCAGCTGTAAATGACCATTGTTTTAAGCCACTACGTTTCAGGGTGTGAATACAGCACATTGTTACACAGGAAATGCTAACCAATACACTCTTTGGAAAGAGACACATGAGTTCATAAAGAGCAGCCGCAAATTCCCAGATAATAACCACACAGGCTAAGACATTGGTGTTATCACCACATATATTTCAGTACCATAAGTTCTACTTTATTTACCAAAAAAAAAAAAATGCTAGATAGTGGCAGTTCTTGGTTCTTGCAGTTGGAACTTGCACTTAAGCCAGAAGTACAGGCTAAAAAATCAACTTGTATCTCTGCTCTTAAAATAATACGCAGAACCTTTAAGAGCTGCATCTGTCTCTGGTTCATGATTGTAAAACAAAAGAGCTACCATTTATTTATTAAGATATTGGTTCTAAATTCTTCACATATTTGTCCTATAATCACAGCACTCCCCACAAAGTAGGTAATATTGTTATCTCCATTTTGCAGATGAAGAAACTGAGGCACAAGATTATGTATCTTGCCTAAACTGCAGAGTTGGTAAGAGGTGGGAAGTGGAGCCAGGATTCAAATGCATTTCTGACTGTGCAGTTAATTGCTACCTAGGACTAACACCCAGCTCTGTCACAGATTATCTGTGAAACCCTGAATAAACTGCTAATCCTCGCTGGGCTTCAGTTTCCTTATGTATAAAATGAGATAACTGGTCTAAATCATAACTTCTTGGCCTGAAACGGGTTCGAAGGACGAGGTTCAGGACCAACCATGATCTTGTATAACTGTCTGCAAAGTCCTTGAGGTGAATATGTTTTGGGGGATTGTGAAAGGGGCAGTCAGTAGGATTCCAAAGAGGTCTGCGCTCCAGGAGAGGATAAGAAACACTTGACAGGCCAGGCGTGGTGGCTCATGCCTGTAATCCCAGCACTTTGGGAGGCCGAGGTGGGCGGATCACCTGAGGCCAGGAGTTTGAGACCAGCCTGGCCAACATGGCAAAACCCTGTCTCTACAAAAAACACAAAAATTAGCCGGGCGTGGTGGTGCACGCCTGTGGTCCCAGCTACTCAGGTAAGCTGAGGCAGGAGAATCACTGAACCCGGGGGACAGAGGTTGCAGTGAGCTGAGATTGCACCAGTGCACTCCAGTCTGGGTGACAGAGCAAGACTCCGTCTCAAAAAAAGAAACACTGGACAGTGTACTCTCTTAAAGGCCCTTTCCAGGGCAAGTTTCTTTTCAAGTCAAATCAGCCGATTCCATAAAATGATGCCAATAACACAGAAACAGGCCAGCGTTGGCAGCGCACAGGCTTGGGTACGATTCCATCCGTTCTTCGGCAACTATGAACTGTGCTCAACGGTAAGCATGGTCCTGGTCTTCACTCCAGGCCTGAGTGGCACGTGTCTTTCTCTCACACCCTGAGCCCTGAGAAAGCTGTTATAGACTTCAGGAACCGCAAGAAGAAGCTCTCACAGTTTCTGTCCAAAGCGTGCCTTGCCTAATTTTCCAGGAGCTGGGTTCCTTGTAGCTGCTTCTGGTCTCTTGACATTTACCCAGAATGGTCACTGTCCCTCATACCACTGTGCCAGCTGTTTCTGGACCTCACTGCCAGCCATAGGCTCTATGTCATGCCCAGATGCTGGGCATCTCTCCTTCCTAGCCACACCTTCCCACCTCCAACGCTGGTCCTATTTGCCTGGGAGACTGCACGCCAGTTTGACGTGCAATGCACAGACAGCTGCTTAAAGCTGTTGACCCTGGCTCTCCTGAGACTCCTCTAATCTCAGTAGACTGGTTAACTCTAAGCCTGTCATGAGCTCTGCTGTGTTACACAAAAAGTGTTTGAACTTTTCCTTCGGGCAGTGAAACCTTTGCCACACAATACTGTATATGGAAGCCTAAGATAGCAAACTGATCAAAGCCGAGCTGCTGTTGTCATTCAAGTGGAATGGGGGCCCGAATCCCACCTGTTCAATCCTCCGCTCACTCTCCCACCCCCTAGAATCCTCTGTCACTCTCAGGAGGCTTTAGGGAATCTGGGGGAAATTTTTAAGCCATTACAGTGGCAGAATCATGACCTGTATGTGTGTGTGTGAGTGCAGGATGAAGAAGAGAGATGGGGGCGGGGAGGGAAAGAGAATAAGAAAGGAAAACTAAGAAGAGAGGCAGAGACTGCGGGGATGAAAAGCTACATTGGGGATGTAGGGGGAAACCAGAGTAGAAACTCAGATTATAAAATCAAAGACAGATGAATTTACATTTTATGAAGGAGAAAGCAGAGACGGGAGGAAAGAATCAGTTACATCAATAGGAAGGGCTTAGAGCCTTCTTTGTGTCCAGCCTGGGGAGAGCCCCTGGGCTCTCAGGCACCTGGGGTAGCATGTCTGGACGAGGGGGATATGAGCATGTGAGATGTGTGAGCTAATGTTAGTAACCTCTTGGTGAGGGTCACACCTGGGGTGGGGTGATGTAACATCTAGAGAAAGGTGGGTAACACCTGGACCAGCCATCACCATGTACTGCAAGACGGAGCCCTCCAGATGCAGCCCCTGCCCTCAGGCTGACAGTCCAAAAGAAAAGAGGGACAGCCCCCAACACCCATGTTCACAATGCCCATACCTTCATGACAACCCCCTTGGTCCAATCCTACAACCAACCTTTTGCAAAAATGGCTCCCTGCATTCCTCTCCCTTAGGGAGTCCCTTCCCTACAGTGACTTTGGTTTTGGTCGTGTGACTTGCTTTGGCCAATAAGACATCGGTGACATTACAGAAACAAAGGCTTGAACTTGCCCTCTCCTCTCTGACTGATCTTGGGAACCCTGTGCCACCACCACACGAACAAGCCCCAGCTCCTTGCTGGATGATGACTCCACTGGGCCAGCTCATCCCCATCACCCAGGTGACACTGAGCCAATGGCCAGTCGTGTGAGTGTAACCATCCCAGCCTATTCAGGACCAGCCTAGATGACCCAAACCAGAACTGCTTAGTTAGCTCACAGAATCGGGAAGAGTAATAACTGTCATTTTGAGCCAATAAATCTTAGGGATGTTTGTTACGTAGCAAAAGCTAACTGATACAAATGCAAAGGTTTCCTCTTAAACAGCCCTGTCCTGAGCTGTTCAGAAGTTGTGCCATTATCTGCAACATGTATCTAAGATAATAATCTAAGATAATACTCAAGAAGTTGAGTATTATCTGCAACATGTATCTAAGAATTCCCTCAGAAACTTTGGAAACTCCACTCCAATTTACAGCCTAAATCTGAATCTGTATGGCAGGGTAAAAAGAGTTGTTCTATCAGCCCACAACAGAATCTTGGAGAGGGAGCTGCATCTTGCGAAGAAGCCTGCAAGCAATCTACAGAAACTTCACATGGGTGAGGAAAATCAAGGGATGTGGTCATTTCCTCCAAGTGGGTTGACCTCAGGAGAGGAAACAGCCCTGGGGGAAGCAGGTGACCCGAGGGATCTGCCGGGCAGGGGCTCAGGCCAAGAAGCACTCATGAGAAGGAAGGCCCAGGAATTGTCCCCACAGATTTCTTGGGGGAAAACACTGGGCTTCCTGAGGTCATGGGAAAGAGGCAGCACCAGTTTCTCTGTATTCTGAGGCCGGAGTGACCTCAGCTGCACCTGGACACCATCTGTTATAGAAAAGATCCCGTGTCCAAACCAGAAAGCAACAGCCCCAGCAGGGCTGTTGAACACTCAGAGTTTTGAAAAGAGCTTTTGAGAGATTTTTTTCACATTAACAAATTCACAAACAGCCACACGGCCTCAGCTGCGGCTCAGACACGCACGTTCACCCACATATAAAAGCTAACATTTACCACATTTTTCCTATGTCAGTTACCATCCTCTCGCTTCACACGTACTAATTCATGTAATCCTCCTAGAGGACCCCGGGGGGAGGTACCGCTGTCAGCCACAGGACAGTTAGAGGGGGCTGCTTCATCACTCTCCCGGGGATCCCACCTCACTTGGAGGAAAAGTTGAAGTCCCTGCCTCCCCTCCACCTCCTCCCATTCTCCCCTCACTCAGGCAGCTCCAGGCACATGGCAATGTTTCCGGAACACACGAGGTAGACTCCTGCTTCCTGATCTTTGCACCAGCCATTGCTTTTCCAGGAACACCCTTCCCCCTGAAAGCTGCACAGCTCACTCCTCAGCTTCTTTCCCTTACTCAAAAGTCACCTTCTCAGGAAGGCCTTTTCCGACCACCTAATCTCAAATTGCGACCCCTCCCCACCTGCACACATGGCACTGACTACCATCTGACAGGGTCTCTATTTTACTGATTCCTTTTCTTGTCCACTTGCCCCATGAAGACAGGTACTGTGTCTGTTTGGCTCATTGCCATGTCCTCAGTGCCTGATACACAGTAGGTATGCAGTAAATATTTGTTGATTGAAGGAGGGGAAACAGGCAGACAAATAAGGTCTGCTACTTGCCCAAGGGCCACAGCCAGCAGGTGGCAGAAGCGGGATTCCAAGCCAGGCCAAGGGACCCACTCTGGAGGCTTTCCTGGTTACTGCCTCTACCTCCCCATGCGCAAGCTCCTTTGCACATCAAAAACGCACAACCCACTTGCACACGGGAGCACAGGCACACCCTCACGGCCCACCTGCACGCTCACGTCTGCCCCAGTCCCCAGGATCCCTGCCAACGAGCCCCAGTCCTCACCACACCCAAACCCCGGGCCCCACATACAGGAACTTGCCGTCGGTCTGGGTCCCAGAGTAAAGTTTGCGCTCGGCCTCCTCACGCGTCAGGCTGCTGTGGTACCAGGGCATCCGCTCGTGGGCCGTCGTAGCAATAAGTTTCTCCACCTGCGGTGCCTGGCTGATGATGGCCTGCTCCAGGGCCTCGCCCTATAAAAGGAAAGTCGAGGAGGTCTGTAGGTGCGGCCTAGTGCTCGCCACAGGAACCCCCTTCCGGGAGCCCCGTCCCAGAGGACTCCCCACCCCACCTCACCCAGGCGTCCCTAGCGCGTGTTATGAAGGTTGTCAAGGACCACTTCCTTGCCACCTCCATGGTCCCCTCCCCAGTCCAGCTAGGGAGGAACCACCCCCACCTTGCAGCACGGCCCCAGGCGTCTCTCCAGCTTGAAGATCTAATTCAGGTGGTTGTGCACGGTGGCGTCACTCAGGCTGTGCAAGACTACAGCCCATCTTCCCGGACAGCCGCCCTACCCTAAGGGCTCACCCTGGCCCCGCGCACCCTCCTCTCAGCCCCGCCCCCAGTCCAAGCCTCGCCTTCGCCCGGCCCAGTGCATCCCTCCACCTTCCCATCTGGCACAGTGGCGCACCATAGCATCGCTCAGCCTGCGGAAGGCGACCGCCACCACGGAGCCCCTACCTCTGAGGCCTCCTTTGAGATTCTTCCCCAACCAGTGCCCCACCTCTCCAGCTTCCAAAGGGGACTGAATGGGGAAGACGACCTTTTCCTCCCTCCTATCCCCCAAAACCCCGGACTGCCCCGCTCGGGCCACGCCTCTCCAGACCCCGCGCCCCAGGCCGCGCTCTCACCTCCAGCTTCCAGGTCTGGCGCACGTAGTCGCGCACCATGGCGTCGCGCAGGCAGTCGAAGACGCCCGGCTGCGGCTCCAGGCCCGACGGTCGGTTGCACGGCTTACGCAGGTTGCAGGGCAGCCCGTCGGGGTCGCGCGAGTAGAACTCGCAGAGCTCGGCCGGTCCGCAGTGAGCCTTGCCGCCCGCGATGGCGTAGGTGCCGTTGAGCTGGCGCTCGATGGGAAAGTGGTGGAAGCGCACGTCGTGCACGAGCGACAGCACATAGCCGCCCAGCGAGCGCAGGCACTGGCGCAGCAGGAAGAGCCCGTCCGCCATGCCCGCCAGCTTCAGGTGCTCCTCGGCCTCGGAGCGCGAGATGCTGCCGTAGAAGAAGGGCAGGTGCGCCGCGGGGTCTGGCATCGCCCCTGGGCCTCCCCAAACCTGCGGATTCACAGAGGGTCGGAGGCACATCAGGGCCTTCCTGAACCCGGTGCGTGGGGCCCAGAGACGGCGCAAGAGACTCCGCGTGGAGGGCATCAGTGCCGCAGGCTGAGCGCGCCAAGGGGCAGAGCCTGCTCTGTGCCCGTCAACCTGGAGAGAAGCCGCAGCCTGCTGGGCACAGCTCCAGAAGCCCCAAACCCCCCTCTGACTTTCCAGAGACATTATGTGGACACTCAGGCACGCCAGCTGGTCCCCAAGCACCAACACCGGTACCCATCCCTTCGTGTCCCAACTACGTGCTGAATTCTTGTGTTTCAGGCCCAGTGCTGGGGATATGCACGCTCGAGGCAGACAGGGTCCCACCCCGCCCTCCCGAATGCAACACTATGGAGGGAGAGCCTGAGATAAACTGAGAACGAAACAAAAACAATCATTACAGACTGAGGTCGGCATTACAAAGGAAAAAAGTGGAGTGACATTAAGAGAGAGAGGAGGTGGCTCTCGCTAGGACGGTCACCTTCTCCGAGGAGCTAGCATTTGAGTGGAGATCTGAAGGAGGAGCCAACTTTTCAAAAGGCGCGCGGGACAGCGCATCAGACAGAGGGGACGGCATGCACAGAAGCCGTGAGGCCGCACCCAGCTTTGTTCACCCAAGGGCCCTACCTCTCAGCCTCCCGTGTCCCTTCCACTGACCCTTTCCCCTCGGCCTTAGCAGGCCCCCCTCGCCTTGTCCTCTGCCTTCCTTGGCAAGTTTCTACAGAACATATGCTAATTTGAATATCCATCCCTAGGGGACTGGTTAAATACATTAGGGTTTAATCTCAAAGTGAACTTTGATACAGCTATTAAACAAAACGTGAACTTTGATACAGCTATTAAACAAACAAAACGTGTGATTGAGGGGAGGAGGAATTAAGGCTATTTAGACAGATGGACATCTGGTAAGGCAGATAACTTAAAATTGCCTGCCCTCACCTTTCTGGGGTGATGGTGACGTCCTGTATATTCACAGGGCTTGGGTTACACAAGTGTCTGATCTTGCCACAACTAAGAGAACGTACACTTAAGATGTGTTCATTTAATTGTATTTGCCTCCCTCAATTAAAAAAGAAACATAAAATATTGAACCCTAGGTAACAATCTGTGTGCAGAAATGTTTAGGAGTGATGGGAACTGAGGACTGTAATCTAGTTTGAGAGCACCCCCCAAAATAACACTGATGGACGGACACACAGAGCGAGAGGGACGGATAAAAGGTTAGACAGCCAGAGAGACACAGTTGACTCCTGTTGTTCTCCACAGTTCTGTAAAGTCAACGCAAACACTGAACTAGCAAATAGAGAACTATCCGTCCTAGGGGAAATGTAGAGTTAGATTCTTAGGAGCCTCTGTTTACATTTTCATCAACTGATCAAGACATAACCTTGTTTTTTTGCGAGTTTCTGCTTAAAGGCACCTTATTTAATATACCTGGTTGATTCACTAACATTGAACACTTAGCCAACAGCACTCTAACGATAAGCTTATCTGACATGTTTTCTCCGTAAGGCACACACAGCCTTCTGGCCCTTAGGAATGCTAGACAGCATCTCGGCACTATGGTTAGGGGCCACATGAACCAGTGAAATCACCAACAAAAAGCACAAACATTCAAAATGTGTGAGGCCGGATGCGGCGGCTCATGCCTGTCATCCAGCACTTTGGGAGGCTGAGGCGGGTGGATCACTTGAGGTCAGGAGTTCCAGACAAGCCTGGCTAACATGGTGAAACCCTGTCTCCACTAAAAATACAAAACATTAGCCAGAGGTGGTGGCGGGCACCTGTAATCCCAGCTCCTTGGGACGCTGAGGCAGGAGAACCTCTTGAACCCAGGAGGTGGAGGTTGAAATGAGCCGAGATCAGGCCACTGCACTCCAGCCTGGGCAACAAGCGCGAAACTCTGTCTTTAAAAAGATAAAATAGGCCACGCACGGAGGCTCACGCCTGTAATCCCAGCACTTTGGGAGGCCAAGGCGGGTGGATCACAAGGTCAGGCATTGGAGACCATCCTGGCCAACATAGTGAAACTCCATCTCTACTAAAAATACAAAAAATTAGCCGGGCGTGGTGGCGGGCACATGTAATCCCAGCTACTCAGGAGGCTGAAGCAGAATTGCTTGAACCTGGGAGGCAGAGGGTTGCAGTGAGCTGAGATCACGCCACTGCCACTGCACTCCAGCCCAGGCGACAGTGCGAGACTCCAATCTCAAAAAAAAAAAAAAAAAAAAAAAAAAAAACACATAAAATAAAAAAACAAAATATGTGGCACCACCAAATATAACATGAAAAAGATTAGCCAGGTGCGGTGGCTTACGCCTCTAATCCCAGCACTTTGGGAGGCCGAGGCGGGCAGATCACAAGGTCAGGAGATGGAGACCATCCTGGCTAACATGGTGAAACCCTGTCTCTAAAAATACAAAAACAGCTGTATGTGGTGGCAGGTTCTGCAGTCCCAGCTACTTGGGAGGCCGAGGCAGGAGAATGGTGGTAAACCCAGGAGGTGGAGCCTGCAGTGAGCTGAGATCACGCATTGCACTCCAGCCTGGTGATACAAGCACTGGGCCTCAAAAGAAAAAAAAAAAAGAACATGAAAAAGACACTTGTCTGCAGCATGAGAGCATTTGCCTTGTGCATCCTCAGTGGGAACATATGTATCGAGTGACTCATATTTTTGCCACTCTATGTCTGAGAATGACCACAAAAGTGCCACGTTGGTTTTAGGGTTTCAAATAATTGTTAACAAGTAGGAGAATTCACAAATAAGAACTTCACAAACAGTGTTGATCAACTGTATGTGATAAAACAATTATAGCAAATCATTAACTGTTGAATCTAGCAGGTGAGTTATTGGTGTACAGTTAATTCTATTTTCTGCATATTGGTAAGTTTTCATAGAATGTTGGGAAAAAATACCTCTCCATAGCGGTTATGAGGTGTTTCTCTACTAAGAGAGGCCCAGCAAGGCTACTCAGGCATAAGTTTGCACTGGAGAAGTGACCTTGGCCGCCCTTCTTAGTTATGCAAATGGAACCAAGGGGTAAAATGAATGCTTTTGTGAATCAGGAGAGGCTCCCTCTGCCCGGGGTGTCCAGGGATGGGCTCTGGAGCTGAAAGGAAGGTACTGGAATGGGAATCAAGTGAGGTCTGGGTCAGAGTAGCTGGAGGAGGGGCCAGGATCTGCATTGTAACACGATTAATTGTGATGGTGAGGTTGGGAGGGCCAAGCTTGAGGGGGGTCCTGGACAGGTGGGTGTTCCAGAGATTCATAAGGGACTGCATTTGTGGCTCCACCTGGAGAAACAGGTCACCATTCCACAAGAGTGTTTTTAAAAAGTCATGAAGTGGCTGGGTGAAGTGGCTCACGCTTGTAATCCCAGCACTTTGGGAGACCAAGGCAGGTGGATCACATGGGGCCAGTAGTTTGAGACCAGCCTGGCCAACATGGTGCAACCCCGTCTCCATTAAAATACAAAAATTAAGGGCTGGGCGTGGTGACTCACACCTGTAATCCCAGCACTTTGGGAGGCTGAGGCGAGCGGATCACGAGGTCAGGAGATCAAGACCATCCTGGCTAACACAGTGAAACCCTGTCTCTACTAAAAAAAAAAAAAAGAAATTAGCCAGGCGTGGTGGCGGGCGCCTGTATTCCCAGCTATTCAGGAGGCTGAGGCAGGAGAAAGGCGTTAACCCGGGAGGCAGAGCTTGCAGCCAAGATGGTGCCACTGCACTCCAGCCTGGGTGACAGAGCAAGACTCCATCTCAAATAAATAAATTAAATTAAATACAAAAATTAACCAGGCGTGGTGGCGGGCACCACGCTACTCAGGAGGTTGAGGCAGGAGAATCGCGTGAACCCAGGGGGTGGAGGTTGCAGTGAGCTGAGATCATACTACCTCACTCCGGCCTGGGCAACAGAGCAAAACTCCATCTCAAAAAAAAGAAAAAAAAAGTCATGAGGGCTCCTAGGTATTCACTCTAAAGAAATGGAAATTTGCATTCACACAAAAACCTACCCAGGAACCTTTATAGCAGTTCTAGCCACAATTGCCAAAAATTAGGAATAACTTAAATGTTTCCCAGCAGATGAATGAGATACACCGTGGGACATGCCTACCGTGGAATTCTACTGGCAGTAAGTGGAACGACATACGGAGACACACGATTCCACGGATACATCGCAAAGGCCTCTGGCTGTGTGAGAGAAGCCAGGCTCCAAGGGCTACAAACTGTGATTCCACACACAAGTGCAGGGATGGAAAACGCACCAGGGGATGCTTGGTGCTGGGGGTTGGGGAAGGAGTGATGACAGAGGGCAGGAGGGAATTCGGGGGAACAGTCTGTATCTTGATTGATGTGGTAGTCTCTGGGCTATATGCATTTGTCAAATCTCAGAATTTTTCACTAAAATGATATAAAAATTTTATTGTATGTAACTTATACCCCAAATTTTGATGAAGGGGGAAAGGAATTGGAAGATACAAACACAATGGACACTAAAAATGCTAATGAAAATAGGAAAAGTGATTGAGGGCTGTCTACACTCCCAACCCTATGTCCCTGACTCCCAGCCTTCTCAGCCAGACCCACGGTCTGCACCCACCCCCTAGGCTGTTCTCCAGCACTGATAGCACCCCTGGCAGTCTGTGTGCACCACACAAGCACTCTGTGACCTCCTCAATCCTGGGTCCCCTGAGTGGCCGACACCAATGACTCCTCCCTCCTGCCTGAGCCTCATAGACCTCTCTGGTCCTTCACAACCCCGTGGCTTGCCTCCACCCTCTGACCATCCTGCTCACTGTCCCCTTACTTGGGTCATCCTGTCAGTAGCCATACATGCTGCCACACCCACGTCTCCCGGAGCCCAGATCTCTCGCCTGACTGAGGTCGGTTGGTGCTGGCATCATTTCCTTTGATCTCCACCAACTGTTTCCATTAATACAACCAACTAAGATCCAGATGGCACGCTCATGCTGCCTGTGGCTGGCTGAACCCCACAGTCCATTTCCACAGAGCTGAGCTCCACAGTCTGCAAGTTGCTCCTTGGCAATTCTTCCCCCAGGCCTCCCTTGCTCAAGACCCTACTGTCTACTGCATTGGATCTACCCAGCCCGCTGCCCCAGCTGAACTGTGCTACTTGCTTTCCTTCAAAGGACGTTCATACTTTTGTCCACACAGCACCCTCCACCTAGTGCACCCTTCCGTCTCCCCTCCGTCTTCTCCAGCCCAGCCAGCCCTTCCTTGAAGACTCCTAGAGTCACTCCCACAAAGCATGAGGAGGACGCAGGATGAGGCAGCAAACAGGGCTTGTCCAAGGACCATGGGTGCAGGGTAGCAAAGCTGGTCTCCGGCGCCGGAAGCTGTGGCAGGAAACTGTCGCCAACACAGTTTGAGAAGCTCCTCCCCACGTGGCCACAGGTGCAGCCTGGGTAGCTGGAAGCAGGTTAGGGCAGAAGAGGAGATGAGGGAGGCTAGGCGCCCAGCCCAGGGCTGCCATCCGTGACCTGAGGCTAAGGAGTCCCAGAGGCAGGCTCTCTTCCTGTGCATCTCGGCTGCATCCCAGCGTCGCTGTCCCACGGCCCACGAGGACAACCGTAGTCACAAGCACCACCCACAGCAGGCAGGTCGGGTGGTGGCGGCTCCTCTTCCACCCCTGGGGCCTTTCTGGACTGTCCTCACTAGTAAAACATGGGGCCCAAGTTCCCAGGGACCCCATGGCCAGAGATGCTGGGGAGGCCAGAGAAGGTGGGCAGAGGTGGCAGAGATGAAAAGTCCGGGGGCAAGAGGGGAGAGCATTTGCCACGCAGTGGTTAGCCAGAGTGTCTGCTGTCAGTGAGCTGCACCGATCTACAGCTCCCCGGGATGACCCCAGACCCCAGGCAGGGGATCACATGTTTCTGTTCTCAGCTGTGTCCCTGCAGACTCGCGGCCCTCCCAGGAGACACCCACCCTGAGACTCACCCCGGCCCTCGTCCTGCCTGGGCCACCCCAACGGGCAGGACTTGGGTTAGGAGCCCCACCCTCAGTCCCCAGTGAGCCTGTTCATCCCCCAAGCCTGGCCTACGGCTCTCCCTAGGCTGACCCCAGCCAGCTTCCTCTTGAGCTCACAGTTCAGGATCCCAGCAGGATCCCAGCAGAAAGATCACAGCAGAGCAGCCACGGGGCACCTGCCCCACGCTCACAGTCCAGGCCCTGAGAGGACGATGGGAGGAAGCCTTGGAGCCTGGTCGGAAGGACCTGCCTGGAACCCCACCATTCACCCGGCCTCCTTGAGTAAAGGCCTAGAACCCCACCATTCACCTGGCCTCCTGGGGTAAAGGCCTGGAACCCCACCATTCACCGGCCTCCTGGGGCAAAGGCCTGGCACCCCCCATTCACCCGGCCTCCTGGGGTAAAGGCCTGGAACTCCACCATTCACCCGGCCTCCCGGGGTAGAGTCCTGGAACCCCCCCATTCACCTGGCCTCCTGGGGTAGAGTCCTGGACCCCCCCATTCACCTGGCCTCTGGGGTAAAGGCCTGGAACTCCCCATTCACCTGGCCTCCTGGGGTAAAGGCCTGGCACCCCACCATTCACCCGGCCTCCTGGGGTAAAGGCAGTGCTAGATTACAGCTGTTGCGGAGAGATCAGATTCCCCAAACATGCTTCAAAGGAAAAAAGAGTCAAGGGGTCAAATACAGTTTCAAATGCTGTGAAAAGCACATTAAAGGCTCCGAGAAGACCACATGGAAGGACCCCTTTCAGCGTCACTTAATTCCCACACCTATTCAACAAAGCTATGAAGGTCTACTGTCTCACAGGACATTCTCTGGGCATCAAAAGCCCCCATTACATGCCCATCGTCAGAGCAGAGCTATCACGCCGAAGCCACAGGACCTGGTGGGAGCGGGCAGGAGCAGCACGAGCTCCATATGTCCCCTCAGCCAGAGGCTCCACGTCCCGCCAGCCAGAGGCTCCGCATGTCACCCCAGCCAGAGGCTCCGTGTGTCCCCCCAGCCAGAGGCTTGACATGTCCCCACCCAAGGCACTGCTGGAACGGGGCCCCGGTCCCCTACTGCCCCCACCTCCTCCTACTGCCCCCCCACCATGCTGTTCCCACACCCACTCCTGGCTCTCTCTCTCTGAACCCCCAGTCCTTGCCTGAGACCCTAAGTCCCTCTGAAGTCGTGTTTCCTGCTCCTTAATCCCCAAGATGTGCTTGGGCTGCCTGTGCCTACCAACAGAGGCAGCATAGGCACTGGTCATCAGCAGATGCCAGCTTGGTGGCACCATGAGCCACACAGCAGCAGTTAGCCATGGCGACAGGCTCCTCCTTCATATGTCTTTCCTGACTGCAGGGATCGGATTCAAACCATGGGATCGTGGAGCCACCACATGGTCACGGTGCAGCCTGAGCAGCGAGTGAAGCTCGCCAGACCTCTGGAAAGCAGGGCCAGTGAAGGTGCCCAGCCCTGGGGCTGCAGGGACTCCCTGGGGTGAGACTTGCTGGCCCCCTGTCATGCCATCACATCCTCCTCTTCTCTGCTGGAAGCCCTCTAGGCTCCCACCTCACTTGGGGTGAAAATGCAAGTCCTCAGGGTGGCCCCCAAGGCCCTTCATGATGTCTGTCACCCCCCGTCACCCGCTCCCCTCCAGTCACACGGGCATCCTCGTGTTATTCCTTCAGGTTCCTTGGACAAACCAGGCATGGTGCAGCCTCAGGGCCTTTGTACTGTCTGTTCCCTCTGCTTGGACACTCTTCCCCCAACACCTTCCACTTTATTCAGGTCTCTGCCTAAGTCACCTCCTCCAGGAGGCCTTCCCTGACCTCCCTCTCTAAAATAGCCTCTCCTCTCTCTAGACCTGACCCAACTTTATGGTTCTTCGCCACCTAAAAGATGACATTGTATCAACTTGGTGACACAGTACCTTTGTCCCTGCCAGAATGTAAGCACCATGGGAGTGGAGACTGTCTCGTTCCCCTACCTATACCAGCACAGCACAGAGTAGGTGCTCAATATACCAGGTGCCTACAAAGGTCTGCAGTCCGCTGGGGGGGGTGGGGACGCCTCTGAACACCCGTGGAACCTGACACCTGGGGTGGTCTAGGTGCTGCAGCCTCGGAGAGTATATAGGAACTGTGGAGTCCAAAGCCCAACGCCACCCAGAGCTAGTGAGGATAATGAGGGTTTTAGCGAGACGTTTCTCCACACCTGTATGTGCCAGGCACTGCGGATACAGTCAGTCTCTTTATCCTCCCGAGAGCCCTGGGAGGGAAGCACAGAGAGATGCGGTGACTGGGAGGGAAGCACAGAGAGATGCGGTGACTGGGAGGGAAGCACTCACACAGCTGGTGAGTGGCGGAGCCAGAACGTGAAGCCAGGCCCCCAGGCTCCAGAGTGTGCACATCAACACCCCCGCCAACACTGCCAGGGCAGCGGGGCCGAGGCTGGAGGGCCGGTGAGAAGAGGGAAAGCAAGCTCCGGATTCAGCAGGAGGCACCTTCACAGGGGGCACTTTAGGAGTCCCTGACCCTGATCTGTCAGCAAAGCATTATTAAGCACCTCCTGTCTGCCTGCTGTTCTAACCAAGACGAGAATCATGAATCATCTCGAGCTGCTCCCCTCATGAACCCCTGTTCTTCCTGTCGGGGATCCTTCCTACCCGGGACACGTTTCCCAGCCTCTCGCCAACTGTCAGGAACCAAGCACCTGCCAGGTGCCCATATCTGCATGTGCATTTAACAGATGCACAAACTGAGGTCAGAGAGGCCGAGCAACTTGCCAAGAACACACAGTAGTTATGCAGAACCCAGGGTTTTGCTCTTTCTCTCCCCAGGTCTTCCTCTAACCTGAGCTCGGCTACAAGTGGCTCAAGCCTGCCCTGGACCCGTCCCAGGAATGACAGCATTCTGCCGATGGAGCTCACGGCCCTGGTGAACAGCCCCCTTATCTTCACAGGGCCTGGGGACTAGAGTGCACTTGCGCTTTCTCTGGAGCTTTCTCTGCTTCCGGGAGCCAAGGATGCAGCCAGACAGGGCCCAGCAGGAGCCCAGGAACCAAGCAGGCCTCGCTGTGTCCCCTGAACAGCCCGGCTCGGCCAAGCCTCTGGAGGGGGAGCTGCTTCCCTCAGCATGGCCACACGCCCTGTCTGCCTCCATCTCCAGCCGGTCACCATCCAGCCCAGTCCTCCAGCCCTCCTGGTCCTCCCAGCAGCCTCCTGACTCCCGGTTAATATTCTGTCCTCCTCCTCCAGACACAGCCCACCATGCAGACGGTGGCCAGGTGCCACTCCACCCAGGCACCACTTACTTGGGGTCGTACAGGTGGATGTCCAAGCAAACAGGCCACTTGTGGGGTCTCTGGTCCCAACGCCAACGGAGAGCCAGTTCTGGGTGAAGAATCAGGACTTACAAAGCCAGTCTGGATTTCCCTGCAGGCTGAGCCCCCAGCCTGAGAGGGAGGCCCTGCCGCTCACACTCTCCGCACACGCTCTGGGGGAGGACGTCACACCCCGCCAGGGTTTCTCACTCATGGATGGGGCGTTCACCCGCTGCCAGGTCTCCCAGAACCCCCTGGGGTGGCCCTGGTGGCAGGACACGGGCAGACGGCCCGAGGACAGTCACTCACCTGAATGCCCCAGCAGCAGCTCTGAGGCCCACGGTGGGCCAGGCCTGGCCGGAAGGCCTGGTGTCTGCTGAGCTCCAACAAGCAGGCTTGTCTGAAACTAACCTATTTCCTGGATGCGAAGACAGGAAAGGGGGCTGTGTTTGATGTTTACATCAAAGTCACAAAGTGCTGTGCTCAAGGAAAATCACAGGCCACGTGCGCCAGGGAGGAAGAGGGCATTTCCGGGGCCCAGCACTGCCTGCCCAGCTGCAGGATGGGACTGAGAGATGGGGATGAGGCTAAGCAAAGGCAGGGGTTCAGGAAGGACGACTCCAGCAGGACTCGTCAGACGGAAGGAAGCCTGCGTACCTGGAACGGGAGGGTAGGCAGCAGTGGTGGGAGGGAGGGGAGTCCCAGGGCTCATGGAAACTAGAATGCCCCATTTTCCCCTCAAAGGGGCGCCTCCCTGGGGCCTGCACCAGCCAGACGACCCAGAGGAGTGGTTTATTTATTCCACAGGCAGGTTAGAGCTGGAGGGAGGAGAAACCCACTGAGTCAGCCCATACCCTGAAGGTTGAGACCCCCTCCTGTGCCAGGTATCTGGACGGCAAGGACAGCCTGCCCTCGCTCTCCGGTAGCTCGCAGGCTTGTGGGGGGCAGCTGGGTCCACAGGGAGCCAGCGGTGGGAGGCTGGAAGCCTGGGCACTGTGTGTCCCCATAGGAGCCCCAGCCCCGCCTGGAGGATGTCAATGCGTTCCAGGAGGAGTCAGCCACCCAGCCGAGACACAGAGCCAGGGCACCCCCAGTGCCAGCCCGGCCCACCGGGGACCTTTCCCACGAAGCTGAATCTGGCTGAGCACCACGCCGCTGTGGCCAACACCTCCTCTTCCTCTTCCTGTCCTCCCTTCCCTCAGCCCGTGCACCCCCCACGACGGTGCCCACCCACCTTTGGGCCTGGGGCCACACCTCACGCACTCTCTCAGAGGGGGGCCTGCAGAGCCACTCTCTCTCGGCTCCATCTCCCCTCTAGTGCCCCAAGGCCTCTGGGAGCCTCTCGCCCACCACCTCCTTGCTTTCTTGGGCACTAGGAGTCGTCACAGCTCTCCTGTCTGTGGGGTCTCAGAGACCTGTGTGGAAATGCCCTGGGCCCACTGTGGAGATGCCTAAAGCTCTTCTTCTTGGGGTCCTGCTGCTCTTGTTAAGTGGGCTTGTGATACCCTACCTTGTTTTAGCCTGAATTGACTCTCCCTTCGCTAAGAGAGCCAGACAGACTCCATCTTGGCTCATTTCATTTGCAGACCTTTACCCATCCTCCTTCCTCAAGGACTTAACTTGTGCAAGCTGACTCCCAGCACATCCAAGAATGCAATTAACTGATAAGATACTGTGGCAAGCTTTATCTGCAGTTCCCAGGAATTCTCCTGGTTAACAGTACCCAGAGCCCCCGTGTTTGTGTCCAGTTGGTAACGCCCAAAGCCCCGTGTCTTTCACCTTGTGATAGATTTAAAGCCCCTGAACCTGGAACTGCTTGCCTTCCTGTAACCATTTATCCTTTTAACTTTTTGCCTGCTTTACTTCTGTAAGATTGTTTTAACTAGACCCTGCCCCCTCCCCTTTCTAAAACAAAGTATACAAGAAAATCAAGCCCCTTCTTCGGGTCTGAGAGAATTTTGAGCACTAACTGTCTCTCGGTCGCCGGCTAATAAAGGACTCCTGAATTCATCTCAAAATGTGGCGTTTCTAACTCGCTCAGTTACAATAGATTCAGCTCCCCAGTCGGCCTAAGGATCCCCTCACGCCCCACCCCATAACCTCCTTCTTGGGGACCTCCTTTCTGGGCCTCTACTATCCTCTGGCCACCTGAATCCCCTTTAGAAAATCTGAGTTCTGACCTCTAAGCTAGGATACTTTTCTCGTACATAGAGCCCCCCTCCAAAATGGTGTTTGCTAGCAGCCTCCGCTTTCCCCAGCGGCATCTTGAAACTCCAGGCGTAGAAAACGTCCCTTCACATCCATGCTGGACACTCATTTCTTGGAGTATTCAGAGAAGACAACCCTGGCGCACTGAAGAGAGGAGAAATTACAGCATCAAATCACATTATACTACAATAATGAGAGTCGCACTCATTATATGCCAGACATTGCTATAGGCACATCACAATTAATAAGTCATTCAACCCATTTTCCAGATAAGGTAAGTAAAGCCCAGAGAGGTTAACTAAGAGATGCCAAGTGGTCAGGTGGGATTGCAGCCCAGGCAGCCTGACCACACCCACATGCTGGTGGACATAAGGGAAGAAAACTTTGGTTGTAAAATATCTCCCCAAAGGGGGCCAGCTCCCCAGAGAGCTGGAAGCTGAGCCAGTCATGGAACAGGGTGCCTCTGTGTGGGTGGGGGACTTCCAGTTTCCAGGGTCTGTGGATCCTGAGAAGAGGATTCCCAGCCTCGGCAAGGCACTGGCCCTATAGCCCTTGAGCCCCCCTGCTTCCTGTCCCGGAGGCTGGTCAGGAAACTACAAAGCCCAGTGCTCAGACATTTCTGAGACTGGGCTACAGATAATCTGAGATTGGCATGCAGATAACGTCCTCTGTTCTGCCCGAGTGGAAGGAGGCAGATGCATCTTCTGAATGTTTACGGTAAAGGGCAAAGATGGAAATGTGGGCTAGGAAAGTTGCGGTGCATTTGCCTCATTGGGTTCGGGTAAACATTCACTCTACTCATGCCAAGAGGCTCTGAAGAAATTCATGACTCACCCCAGTACCCTCAGGTCTTTGCCCACACCTCTTCACCTGCCTGTCTCCTAGTCCTCTTTCAGGTCTCCAATTAAGCATGTTTTCCTCCAGGAACCCTTCCCAATCCGCAGACCAGGCAGGGATGGGGCTTTCTGTCCGTTTCACCTGGAGCTGAGCAGGTCCCATCTGGCTGCACAGTTAAGAGGACAGAGGCCACTGCTAGGAGATGTGCAGCAGGGAGACGGGGTGGAGGCTGCAGCAGGCCCAAGAGGGGTCACACCCCAGCACAATGAGCCTCAAAAGACGACAGCCCCTCCATCCAGGGTCCCTCCTGGATTCCCTCTGGGTGTACAGAAAAATGGTGACTTGTATCTCTTTTCCTTCTCGTTCTTTTCTGATTCTGCCACTTAACCCTGAGGGACCATGAGCACGTTACTTAGCCTCCCTGCGCCTTGGTTTCCTCCCTTAGGAAATGGGGATAATAAGCCCGGCACGGTGGCTCACGCCTGTAATCCCAGCACTTTGGGAGGCCGAGACAGGCGCATCACGAGGTCAGGAGATCGAGACCATCCTGGCTAACACTGTGAAACCCCGTCTCTACTAAAAATACACAAAAAACTAGCCGGGCGAGGTGGCGGCACCTGTAGTCCCAGCTACTCGGGAGGCTGAGGCAGGAGAAGGGCGTGAACCCGGGAGGCGGAGCTTGCAGTGAGCTGAGATCCGGCCACTGCACTCCAGCCTGGGCCACAGAGCGAGATTCCGTCTCAAAAAAAAAAAAAAAAAAAAAAGACTTGAAGGAGATGCAGGAGAAAGCCACAGAGATACTGGGGGAAGAGTAGCATTTTTTTTTTCCAAAAAAAAAAGGGAAATGGGGATAATGGTACCTGACTCATAGGGCTGCTGTGAAAGCGAAAAGAGGCCTAAAGCCAAATGCTCCATTACTGCCCCCACCACGGTCCTCTCTCACCTCTAGGGACTGCGCGCCCCAGCGCGGCAACGAGACTCCCGTGCGCCCTCCAGAGGCAGCTCTCCAGTATTGCAGGCTGCCGAGCACAACTCGGGCCTCCCTGAAGGCTGAACGTGACCACCGCCCTGCCCTGAAATAATAAAAATTAAAATAAAAATGAATCCAGCTGGTTTAAGTCAGAAGAGAACTGCTGGGCCACAGCAGCCACATGCTGTGCTCTCCCCTGGGGGTTTCTCAAATGGATGGCACCTTCGGAAGCCTTCAAACTGCCATGGCACTGCCACCTCCTGAGACCCCCTGGCTGCTTATTTATTCAACACTGAGCACCCGTGCTATGCCAGACTCGTTTCCAGGTACTCTGTTCTATGGATCCGCAGTGAACAGCACATGAAAATCCCTTCCCTCGTGGAGCTGACTTTCTAGTGGGAGAGACAGAGAATGAACAAAATAAGTATTTCATAGAGTATGTCACATGGTTACAGGTGCTAAGGAGTAAAATAAATCAGAAAGGGTAGGCGAGGTCTGTGGGCATGTAATTTTGAGCCAGTCAGGGCATGCCTCGGAGGGGATAACCTGTGAATCAAGACTTGAAGGAGGCCGGGTGCAGTGGTTCACTCCTGTAATCCCAGCCCTTTGGGAGGCGGGCGGATCACGAGGTCAGGAGATCGAGACCATCCTGGCTAACACGGTGAAACCCCGTCTCTACTAAAAATACAAAAAATTAGCCGGGCGTGGTGGTGGCGCCTGTACTCCCAGCTACTCGGGAGGCTGAGGCAGGAGAATGGCGTGAACCCGGGAGGCGGAGCTTGCAGTGAGCCGAGATGGCGCCACTGCACTCCAGCCTGGGCAACAGAGCGAGACTCTGTCTCAGAAAAAAAAAAAAAAAAAAAAAAGACTTGAAGGAGATGCAAGAGAAAGCCACACAAATACTGGGGGAAGAGCAGCATTCCCAACAAATGTCTTAAGCGGGACTGTGGTATCTGTGAGGTGGGCACTGTCTTGTTCTCAGCTGTGGCCCCAGCAACTGGAGTGGTACCAAGCACAACAGCACTCAATAAATATTGCATGGATGGGTGAAAAAATCCCACATATGTGCTTCAGGAACAGCTTGCTCTGGGCTCAACTGATGGCCCCAAGGTTGTTGGCGTCATTCTCAGACAAGGTTTCTTCCTATGGTCCAAGAAAGTGACTCAACTTCAAATCCTATTCAAGGAGCTAGAATCAATTTCTCAGTATTACCGGAAAAACCCCCAACACAGCTCATTGGCTGAGTAGATCACATGTCCATCCCCCAGCCTATCCCTGATGCCAGCGGATGGCACGGGGAAGTGGCTTAGGACCAGGCCACAGGCCCCACCCACAGCACAGTCTGGAAGGAAGGAGTGGCTGGAGGGACAACAGGTGCTGGGTGGGCAAACAAAGCACCAAAGTCTTGCAGAATATTCATAACAGCTTAAATGCATCTATTCCTTTCTATCAAGCACGACTACATGCTGGCCCCAGCTCAGGTACATTTAACGCTCACAACAGCCCCAGCGAGTAGGAGATTAGCCTCATTTTACAGATCTAGGAACTGAGTCCAGGAGGAAACTTAGGCTTGAAATTCCATACCTACTAAGTGGGGAGCCTGGGACCTCCTGGCTCAAAGGGAGCTTGGAGCTTCCATAGGGCTCCACCCTGAAATCCCCTGTGCGATCAGGGTGACTGCTGTCATCAAGCTAGGGACAAGCGGGCCGAACCAACCCTGAGCTACAGCTGCGAGGCTTCACTTAGCGTGAAGGCAAACAGAGCGCAAAGGCAGCCACCTCTTTGATGGAGAAAGGGAAATGGAAATGCTAGCTCAGGGCAGCTCCCAGGGGCCCACAGGCCATGCGGGGACTGTTGGCAGAGGCTGGAGGCACTGATGGGGATTGGTCCTCAAATGCAAGCCCAGGGTGGAGGTAGGAGGCCAGCAGAAGGGTGAGCTGCCTCTCAGGGCTGGGTCCCAACAGGTTGCAATGAGGATGGAGCAAGGGTGCACGTGCAACCTCTTGAGAGCTCAAGGAAAATCTGGTATGCTTGCTGTGCCTGCTGTATGCCCAGGCTGGGGCAACTACATCTCCTTCCAAGCAGAGAGGACCCCAGTCACCTGCTTCCCCACAGCCACCCCACATCCAGCCCAGCACAGGGCCTGGCACCCGAAAGGTGTCTGATAAATGCGTGCTGCTGAACAGACCACCCAATGGCACTGTAAAGAGGGTAAATTGGCCGGGTGTGGTGGCTCACACCTGTAATCCCAGCACTTTGGGAGGCCGAGGTGGGCAGATCATGAGGTCAGGAGATCGAGACCATCCTGGCTAACATAGTGAAACCCCGTCTCTACTAAAAATACAAAAAATTAGCCGGGTGTGGTGGCAGGTGCCTGTAGTCCCAGCTACTCGGGAGGCTGAGGCAGGAGAATGGTGTGAACCTGGGAGGCGGAGCTTGCAGTGAGCTGAGATCAGGCCACTGCACTCCAGTCTGGGCGACACAGCGAGACTCAGTCTCAAGAAAAAAAAAAAGAGTAAATCATCAGCCTCATTGCCAAGAAGAGGAAGCCAAGGCTCTGAGAAGGTCCAGGCAGGACCAGTATTGAAGCCCACCTCCGCAGCACCATGCCTGGGAAACTCCCAGAGTTGTGGGGTCCAGGCAGGCGAATGCCAGGTGTCACAGGCCACACCTCAGTTGCCGACAATCCTCTCCTGGGTCACCTGCCTTGGCCAAGCACTCAGAGACCTTTGGACAGCCGGCAGGTCCTCCGGGGGGACCAGGGCCCCACTCTCCTGGGGAGTCCACTCTCCCCACCTCCCCGCCGGCTTCCATCTGAGAAATGGAAAGGGTGGTGTTCATCTCATAGCAAAGGGGCTGGAGCACAGATGCCAGGGCAGGCTCCAAAGTTAACCCCTAGTGGAGAGCTCCGGGAGGGCCACACGGCAGGGTGTACCTGCCCTCCAGGGCACTGTGCCTGGCATGGGGAGGTGCCCAGTAAGTGCTGACTTGAGCAGAAACCAGTGGGTAAGTTACACCCGTTGTTGATGCTGCTGATGCTGGCGAGGGAGTGGGCTCTCCCCTGCCCCAGCTCTCCACGCAGCCACCCACCCCCCACCCAGTTCTTCTTCCTCACCCTCTTGGAACAAGTGGGCTGAACCGACCACTTGGGGCTCATTCCTGGCCCATCACTACTCCCTCCCCTCACCACTCTCTCCCCTTACCCTCCTCCTTCCAACACCTCCTCCATTCAAATCTCCCACCCACCACATTGTTCCTGCTTCCTCCACTTCCCTCCCCCATTCCTCTCCCTTCCTCATCCCCCTCCACTCCCCCAGCTTATTCTCCCTGCTTCCTCCACCTTATTCTTCCCCACCCCCACCACGGTCCCCGCCTTCCTCCCTTCTCCTATCCCGGCCCTTATCTCTCTCAGCTTACTCTACCCCTTTGTCTCTGCCACCCCATTCCGTCACCCCGCAGCCACCCTCCCCACAGTCCCCCAGTGCTCCCCCTCCACACCCCCTACACCCCCCACACCCTGAGTGCCAGTCCAGGAAGGTCAGGCGGGGGCCCTTCAGGCACAGCTGGGGATTTTGATAACCCTCCTCGGGAAGCACCTAACTGGAGCCTCGTCCCCTCTGCGCAGAGGGCAGCGGCTGCTCGGATAGACAGGAAGGGGTCTGAGCCTCCCAATGACCAGAAAGGCAGAGGCGCATGGCGGGTCCAGTGAGTCCTCACTTAGCTCACCGATAGGTTCTTGGAGACTGCAACTTGAAGTGCAGTAAGGAAACCAATTTTCCCCTAGGCTAATTGCTGTAGACAAGAGGTAAGTTCCTATGGCATATTCCTGGTCACAAAAACATCACCAACCATCTACATAAGGACCCCAAATACTTTAATATTAAACATTAAAATAATTACGAGCTATACATACCTTTAAGAATGATTACTAAAAAATAAATCAGATCATGATTTATCCACTTACCCAGTTCAGGGTGGCAGGGGCCGGAGCCCAGCCCAGCAGCTCAGGACAGCGCAAGGTGGGAACCAGCCCCAGCCGGGACCCCATCCCCTCTCAGGACACATTCACACACACCCAGGCTTACTCACGCTGGGACACTAGACGCGTATGCACCGATAGCTTTGGGATGTAGAAGGAAACGGAGTCCCCAGAGAAAACCCCTGCAGACACGGGGAGAACGTGCAGGCTCCACACAGACAGTGGCCCCAGCTAGGAATTAGGTTTGGTTTTTTTTTTCTTTCTTATCAACATTACAACCAAATGACATTGAAAAAAACTGGCGTAGTGACAGGTGCCTGTAATCCCAGCTACTTAGGAGGCTGAGGCAGGAGAATCGCTTGAACCTGGGAGACGGAGGTTGCAGTGAGGGGAGCTCACACCACTACACTCCAGCCTGGGTGACAGAGTGAGACTGAGTCAGAAAGAGAAAGAAAGAAAGAGAGAAAGAGAGAGAGAGAGAGAAAGAAAGGGAAGGAAAGGAAGGAAAGGAAAGAAAGGGAGAAAGAGAGAGAGAGAGAGGGAGGGAGGAGAGAGAGAGAGAGAAAGAGAGAGAAGGAGAGAGAAAGAAAGAAGAAAGAAAGAAAGAGGGAGAGAAAGAGGGAAAGAAAGAGAAGGAAGGGAGGGAGGGAGGGAGGGAGGGAGGGAGGAAGGAAGGAAGGAAGGAAGGAAGAAGGAAGAAGGAAGGAAGGGAAGGAAGGAAGGAAGGAAGGAAGGAAGGAAGGAAAGAACTTATTACATTAGAGAAGCTTCTGTCCAAATGTCCGAAGCAGTCGGGGGATCCTTGAGAATGAGACAAGCATCTGGACCGGGACTCTTGGTTCTCGAAGGCCCTGATTTGGGAGGTGGGCTGGGTAGGCCTGGGAGCCAGCTCTGTCCAGTACATCAGGCCCTCTGTGGCTACAGCAGGACCAAAGTCCCAAGACCACTAACCGGGCAGTTTTTAACTAATGGCCCGATGTGGTGGAAACAGTTTTTCTAGGGATGGGCGGTTTTTCCATCTTGGTAAAGAACTGCAGAGCCTTTCAGGGCCACCTCGTCTTCACTCCCCATGCAGATAGGTCCAAAGCTCTCAGGCCCTAGTTGGACCGCCTCTGAGCTTGTCCTGACCACCCCTCCCCCTGCCTTTCCTGAGGCCCAGCTCCCAGAGCCCATCCATGAATGGAGAAGGTAGCCTGGAACCCTTCAGACCCAATAGTTGCCCCCAGGAATCTGCGAACCTGCTGACCACAAGCACCCAGGCCATGACCTACGTCCCTTGATTCCCTAAACACACTCTCCCACACCTTGCAGCGGCCCTGGGCCCAGCCCAATCCATCTCATGTACCCTCGAGACTCAAAGTATCAGAGAAAGAGTGCGTGGCCATGTACTCGTTCCCAGGGCTGCCGTAACAAATCGCCACACACTGGGTGGCTTAAAACAGCAAAAATTTATTCTGCCACATTCTGGAGGCCAGAGTCTGAAACTGAGGTGTTAGCAATGCTGGCGAGGATGTGGAGAAAAGGGAAACTCCCATACACTGTTGCTAATGTATGGAACGGACGTTGGTACAACCACTATGGAGAATAGTTTGGAGGTTCCTCAAAAAACTAAAAATAGAGCTACCAGACAATCCAGCAATCCCACTGCTGGGTATCTACTCAAAAGAAAGGAAATCCATGTATCCAAGAGGTAGCTGCACTCTCATGTTTATTGCAGCACTATTCACAATAGCCAAGATCCGGAAACAACCTAACAGTCCCTCAACAGATGAATGGCTGAAGGAAATGTGGTACATTTACACCATGGAGTACTATTCAGCCATTCAAAAAATGGTCATTTGCACCAACATACATAGAACTGGAAGTCATGATGTGGAGTGAAATAAGCCAGGCACAAAAAGGCAAAGTCTGCATGCTCTCATCATTTCTGAGAGCTAAGAATTAAAACAATTGAATTCCTGGAGATTGAGAGTAGAAGGATGATTACCAGAGGCTGGGAAGAGTCGTGGGGGTGGGGGAGAAGTAAGGATGGTTAATAGGTACGAAAAATAAAAGAATGAATAAGACCTAGTATTTGATAGCAGAGTAGGGTGACCACAGTCAATAATAATTTAATTGTACCTTAAAAATAATTAAAAGAATATAATTAGATTGTTTATAACATGAAGGATAAATGCTCCAGGTGTTGAATACTCCATTCACCCTGACATGGTAATTATGCATGGCATGCCTGTATCAAAATACCTCATGTACCTCATAAACGCATACACCTGCTATGTACCCACAAAAAGTGAAAAAAATCTCTTAGTACTCTACATATCCTCCTACTAATTCTGTTTCTCTCATGGGATGCTGACTGATACAAATTTTGGTACTAGAAGACAGGAACAGAATCTTTTTTTTTTTTTTTTTTTTTTTTTAGAGACAGAGTCTTGCTCTGTCACCCAGACTGGAGTGCAGTGGCCGGATCTCAGCTCACTGCAAGCTCCGCCTCCCAGGTTCACGCCATTCTCCTGCCTCAGCCTCCTGAGTAGCTGGGACTACAGGCGCCCGCCACCTCTCCCGGCTAGTTTTTTGTATTTTTTTTAGTAGAGACGGGGTTTCACCGTGTTAGCCAGGATGGTCTCAATCTCCTGACCTCGTGATCCGCCCGTCTCGGCCTCCCAAAGTGCTGGGATTACAGGCTTGAGCCACCGCGCCTGGCCAGGAACAGAATCTTAAATCTATTTCCAGTGGCCAAGGGGGCATTTAGGTACTCCATAGCATGATGTGGCAATAGAGATATACAAAATATTACCATTGGATACTCTCAATCAAACACATATAAAAGGCAAGGTTCTGGGTGCCCATGTGTTTGATGACACCTGAGAACATTTTAGTTAAACTGAGGAGTATAATAAATATTCACTGGTTGCTGGAGAAAGTGGGGAAAGAAAGGGATGAGTTTAGGCTTTCACTTTCCCAGCTTAAACTCTGCATAAATGAACTAAAAGCTTCTATGGGCTGGGCGCAGAGGCTCACGCCTGTAATCCCAGCACTTTGGGAAGCCGAGGTGGGTGGATCACGTGAGGCCACAAGTTTGAGAGCAGCCTGGCCAACATGGTGAAACTCCATCTCTACTAAAAATACAAAAATTAGCTGGGTGTGATGGCAGGCACCTATAATCCCAGCTACTCAGGAGGCTGAGACAGGAGAATCGCTTGAACCCGGGAGGCAGAGGTTGCAGTGAGCCAAGATCACACCACTGCACTCCAGCCTGGGCAACAGAGTGAAACTCTGTCTCAAAAAAAAAAAAAAAAAAAATTGGGAGGCCGAGGTGGGCAGATCACGACGAGGTCAAGAGATCGGGACCATCCTGGCCAACATGGTGAAACCCTGTCTCTACTAAAAATACAAAAATTAGCTGGGCGTGGTGGCATGCACCTGTAGTCTCAGCTACTCGGGAGGCTGAGGCAGGAGAACTGCTTGAACCCGGGAGGTGGAGGTCACAGTGAGCCAAGATCACGCCACTGCACTCCAGCCTGGCGACACAGTGAGACTCTGTCAAAAAAAGAAAAAAAAAAAAGAGAAAAGAAAGAAAAGAAAGAGAGAAAGAGAGAAAGAGAGAAAGGAAGAAAGGAAGAAAGGAAAGAAAGGAAAGAAAGGAAAGAAAGAAAGAAAGAAAGAAAGAAAGAAAGAAAGAAAGAAAGAAAGAAAGAAAGAGAAAGAAAAAGAGAAAAACTCCTATGTCAGTCCTGAAAGAAATCCTTATCTCCTGTAGCTGCAGGGCTGAGATTTCTGAACACCAAACCCAAAGCGACTGAATTGCAATGCACCTGAATGCCTAGCCTTGCAGACTGGTCTTGTGTTAAAGTGACAGAACTGACCGAAAATGAATGGTATCCTAAAAAACTGGAATGGGGACATATGGGAAGATCCCAGTGAAGTTGGGGGTATCAAACCCCTAAATTCTGCTGAGTCTTGTTTGCCAGCAGAAGTAGCCCTTCCACCCTCTCTGAGGAGGTTAACCCTGATTTTTCTGTAGAACCCTGTAATGGCCTCTCCTAAGGTCCTCTAACAAGACCCCACCAATTCTCCTCAGGACCCACTTCTACCACTCCTCTTTGCTTCTAGACCCATAACTAGACTCAAATTCCAGCAGGTCCCAAAGAGTGAGGATAAAGCACCCCATACAACAAAAGGTACACTAAGCACTGAAAGAACTGCATGATTTTTCTAATGTATACTGACGTAAATGTGAGGAATGTGCATAGACATAGATATAAGGATGTGGGGTAATGATGGAAGGAACATGGCATTGTATCAGGCTGCATTTATTGGTATGAGCCCATTGAGCAGAGGTTCTGGGCTCTGTGTTTTAGCTGGAGGGATTAGAAAGGGCTCCATTTGGTTGGTTAGCTGAAACATGAGTCCAAAGATAACCCACAGCAAATGAAGTTGAAATGCCAGAACTCTATTCTTATACTGTAGAGGAAGGGACCCAAAGGCTTAAGGAATCTGGAATATTAGAGTGGATTTATCATGTAAGACCTGCTCACCCACTCTGGAAGGGTCCAAACAATACACCTTTTATCATGACTATGAGAAATAAATTGGTGAGGAGGGCTCCAGAGTCCTTGAGAGCTCTGTAGTAATTCCTTTCTGCAGGTCAGAAATGACGATGGAAACGGCTACCATCAAACTGGGATCCCAAAATGCAATGCAGATAGTTGGATCCCAGGACGGTGAGGTCTGAGTGGCCATACTTATTGTCAAAGGCAAGGTGGATATGGCTGCTGTTATGAACAGTGGTGTCAAAATGTTAGCCAGAATAGTCGAACTCACAGGGACCTTTGGCACTGTCTAGTTCATCATGATGTCCCTAGAAAGGAAGTAGATAAGCAATCTACTAAATTCTGACTTGATCTGTGCAAGCAGAGTTCCATGTTGTGTAATTAGACGTCTAACTTGAATTAGCAAAATAGAGAGTAACAGTCCCTCAATTATTTCCCAGACATGAGCTAGGTTATATACCCCAAACCCATTAAATGATGAGGAGGTTGGATCTCCTTGAGGAAGAGCCCTACTACACTGTCAAAAATGTACACTGTTCATCTTTCTCTCAGTCGTCCCCAAGGGGACCTGTGGCCACTTACCACGGTGACTGTGCATTGAGGAAAGTCATCCTGGTAAGTGGCCATACGTATGGCCAATGGAATTCACTTGTAGGAAATCAAAGGGCTCCAAGAGCAGGCATTCAGGGTGTTCATCGCCCTGATCTCTCCCTGTTGAGTGGTTCCAATGTGTCCCTGCTCCTCCACCAAAGGTTACAGCCTGTCAGAGGCTCTTGAGTTCTCTAGATTTTCGTACCTGCCCCTCCCCTAATGGCATCAGCTCCCGCTCCTGCTCACTCCAGGTGCCTCACCACTCTTCATCAGTTTCCCTTAACCCTGATCACAGCTTTATAAATAACCCCACTTCAGCCAGGTGCGGTGGCTCATGCCTGTAATCCCAGCACTTTGGGAGGCCGAGGCAGGAGGATCATGCGGTCAGGAGATCGAGACCATCCTGGCTAATATGGTGAAACCCCATCTCTACTAAAAATACAAAAATTATCTAGGCATGGTGGCACGTAGCTGTCACCCCAACTACTCAGGAGGCTGAGGCAGGAGAACCACTGGAACCCAGAGACAGAGGTTGCAGCGAGCCAAGATTGCGCCGCTGCACTCTAGCGTGGGTGACAGAGCGAGACTCCAACTCAATAAATAAATAAATAAATAACCCCACTTCATGACACTCTCAATTACCCCATTTCTTCTTCCTGGTCATGCAAGCAGGAAATCACCTCGTGGGGAGCTTCCACAATTCTTAGCAGTTTCTTTGTAGATACAAAACTTTCTATACTCCCACCTCCCATAAAAGCTGTTTAGTGTGGTTGTGTTCACACCCTGGACTGTGATCTTGCTCGGGACAGAATGCATATCTGGGTCACTCTTAAGTTTCCTCATTGTATTTTGATATTGTCAGCATGTGAGGTGGTCTATTAATATCTGTTCCATGAATGACTGAATAAATGAATCAATGCTTTATTAAATGATAAGTCCATAGTCTGTTGGGTTCGCCGACGCCGGCCATCGGTGCCATGTTGCCACAGGTGTCCTGTGGCAAAGCAGTTTTTCTTGGTCCATTCAAATTGGGACGGGAAGCAGACGTTTTTGTAGAATACACCTCCCCGGGCAGAAATGGAATTGCCTCCCTGTGGTGTGTGGATGGAGAATGTCCTCGCATCGTGGTTTGAAGTCCTGGTTTGACTGCCCCGCGACCTGGCTTAGACACAGGAGCTGCTCTTCAACTGTTTCTCTTTTTTTGTATATTTTGTGAAATTTTTTTCTTCAGAATTTTGCCACCATGTCTTTCCATTCATTATAAAAATATTATATGTCGTGTTTGCCGGAGGAGATCTAAAACAAACAATAAAAACCACGGTGCTCAGCTCAGTGCACAGGAGCTCCTGCCATCTGCTCGCTGGGCAGTGGTGGAGGCTGGCGCTTTCCAGGGTGAGGATACTGCTTCCCATCAGTAGGGTTTGTCATCTGTGAAATTCTTTTTACCTCTGGGCAGCACAGAGCCTCTGGGAAACTCTCTTCCCCCCACTTTCTCTTAACTAACTCAGGCCATCCACAGCTTTGACTGGTCCCTATGGGATGGGGCCACAGTTCTAACCACTTCTGCATCTCAAGGGGCATGGAGGGAAAATGGCAGGTCCAATGGATGAGCCTTGGTAGGAAGAGGATGCTGGAGGTGGGGATGGGGGGAAGGTGGCCTGAATGGATCACCAGTCCCAGGAACCTTGGCATGGAGGAAAAGCAATGCCACTCTTGTGGGAAAATTCAAACCCTGCTACCTCTGGAGTCAGAGGGTGGGTAGCGGTGGGGACGGACACTTCCCCTCATCACACGCCTCCACTCCATTGCTCTAGGGGCAAGCAGAGCGTTCAGCCCGGTGTTGGGCAGGACCTGAGGGACTGTGGGGAGCTGCTCTTCCTTCTGCGGTCAGGAATACGTGTCCCCGGGGATGCGGCAAGAAGCACATAATCTCAAAATGCAGCTATGCGTACACATCACCGTGCAAACCATTTGCTTTCTAGTGCCTGCTCATGGTGAGTGCCCCTGTGCCTGAGCCCCCGCATCTAGAGGCCTAACCAAAATATTTAACAACTGGTGTAGACAGGCACTGACCGGTCAAAATGACCGCCACTGAAGCACAGCCTTGGAGGGCCACGGCTGTGCCAGGCACTAACCCTTCATTTGCAGGAGGACGGAGAAGATCAGGAGGTCAGTGGGAAGCTCAGGGAAGGCTTTCAGTATTCTAACAAGCAGGGCAGCTGTGTCCGTGTGAATGAGCTGATATCAGCCCTGCTCTCACTCTCCTTCGTGGCTTCAGCCCTCCTCGCCCCTTAGATTTGTGTTTTTCCTTTCTTTTATAAATCCATATTTCTATTTACCAATCTTTCAGCCAGAGCCCTCAATATGGGGACAGGTCTGGCCTAACTGCAGTGGCCTTGAGAGGCAACCCTGGCCCACCCAGGGATCCCCAAACCCGGCTGTGTATCAGAATCACCCAGGCTGTGCCTAAAAGCCATGGCCCAGGTCCTGTGTGCTTTGACAGAGCAGGCCAGGGGATGCTGAAGCACAACCAGGCTTGCAGCTTCTGCCCTCCTCCTAAACCGGATCAGCAGGAAGCCCTGGGGGCAGCGTGAGTTCAAACACCCGCAGGTTCTTGGAAGGAAGGCCATGCCGGCACTACTCACGATGGCCGTTTCTTCCTGATGTATGAGGCCAAACCAAGCAGCAACAGCACGGTGGCCGTGAGGATGACCACCCCTGAGATGGCGGCGATGATGGTGTTCCTCTGCAGGAAATGCAGAAGCTGCCTGCAGGGCATAGTCCTAAAGTGAGCATCTAAATGAGAAGACACAGTGCAGAGTGAACAGAGATCCCCGCTGGGCCACCCACCACCAGGACTAAACCTTCAAGGGACACTTGTTCATTCCATTCATAACAGAATAAAAACCTTGGCGTCTTAGCCACTCGTTCCAGAAGTCCTCTTGGGAAGGAACTGGCTGTTTGGGGAAATGCATTCATCTGCTATTTGGTGATAAGATGAGATGCTTTTGGGAGGTGGAGATGAGACACTGAGGGTATGGGCTGGCACGCAACAAAGCAACCAGACATAAAGTTCCACAGACCAGTTTGTAAGAGGTAAAGAGAAGAACAGAGGAGAGTTCAAGTGGGTGAGAGGAGGTGGGGGCACTAGAGGAGGTTGAGAAATCCTACTGCAAAGGCTTTGAAGAACAATGGAGGCAAATATTCCGTTTGCAGCTTTTCATAGGTAGTGATAGAACCTCTTCTCTGCTGCCCCTCCTCTGCCCCCTGGCCTCAGGAAGTGGTACTGCATACACAGTCCGCCTCGTGGGTGTAGGTTTGGGGGACCTCACGTCTGCACCAGCACGAGGCAAACACAACGCCACGGATGATCCTGAACTCCTGAGCCCCTCTGAGGACTTACAGAAACTGTGAGAGTGGATGGGAATACCGCTGAGCACAGGCTGGGGAAAACAGGGCAGTCTTGGCTAGATCTCAAAGCAAGGAGATCTCAGCCCACATCAGCATCCATTTATAATGTGACCAAAAAAGAAAACGACATCAGGGAAATCGGGCATGGAGGTAGGATCCCAGGTATCAGCTGGTTTCATGTGGAGAGCTGTCCAGGGCAGCCAGTGATGTAGACACGGGGAGTGCTGAGCAAGGGTCTTCTTGGTGATGGGGAGAAAACAGGGCATGTCCAGCCTCCCACCTTCAGCTCTGCTATGCCAAGGGGCAGCGTGTCCAGCAGCTCAAAGGCTCTGCTGCAATAATTCGGCATTTAGTTTCTAAGCATTAGGAAGTGACAACCAGGTATAATTTTGACAGGGAGTGGCAGTGTGGAGGGGTGTACTGCGCTTGGTGCCAGCATGGGTAAGTTTCTGCCCACTCTAAACAGGTCTGGGCTCAGGGATGAGCCAGGGTGAAGCCCTGGCTGTGCAGAAACAATATAAAAGTAGCATCTTTTTGGAAGAGTGGTGAAATTCCTGGAGTTCGGTTGTTTGTTTGTTTGTTGTTTTTTAGATGGAGTCTCGCTCTTATTGCCCAGGCTGGAGTGCACTGGTGTGATCTCAGCTCACTGCAGCCTCCACCTCCTGGGTTCAAGTGATTCTTGAACTGCCTCAGCCTCCCGAGTAGCTGGGATTACAGGCACCTGCCACCACGCCCAGCTAATTTATTCTTTTGTATTTTTAGTAGAGACGGGGTTTTACCATGTTGGCCAGGGTAGTCTCGAACTCCTGGCCTCAGGTGATCCGCCTACCTTGACCTCCCAAAGTGCTGGGATTACAGGCGTGAGCCACCATGCCCAGCCTCTGGAGTTGGTTTAATTCATAAATTTTAACTGCAGATTGTATTCACGGCAGATTTATTTCACTTTTGCGGGTGAACTAAAGGTGTCAGTTAAAATACCATGAAAGGCAAAAGACACATTCAGAAGTTGTCTGTATTTAAGCATCATACTTGGTTTATACCATATAGGTTCCCACCTGGTTTAGCTGCCCCTTGAAGTGTTTCTTTATCTACAGTAGTTAACTGCTCTCTTAAATCCCTGTCGAACAGAGAGGATTCTTTAAACCTCTTCTCCTCTGAAAGGTGATCTACAAAAGATAAAATGTGTTCATCTACAAACAATCACGGCCTGTGATTAGTTCAGCATTTATGAGAAAAGTAGCTTCTTCTAGACTCAAAGTGAGGAGTTAGGGAGGATTTGGGGGAAAAGTCTAAATAAAGCCTACAGAACCTCAGTGTTTTGCTGTTTTTTTGTTTCCGTTTACTTTTTAAAAAATCTAACAAATTCCTGGGCAACCCACCCACAGCTGAGGCAGCATTTCTTACACTTAAGTGTGCATCTGAATCACACTGGGAGGGCTTTTGAAAACACAGATTCCCAGGCGCCACCCCAGAGTTTCTGATTCCGTAGGTCTGGGGTAGGCCTGGGAATGTGCATGTCTCACAGATCCTGAAAGATGCTGCTTCTGTGGGTAGAGGACCACGCTTAGAGGACCCAAGTGAGAATCTCTCTAAGCCCCAACCTACTTCTCCACTTGCATAAAATAGAGATAAAAAGACCTACCTCACAGACTGTATAATGTTCATAAAAATAATTTTGAAACCACAAAGTACTATAAAAATTTTATTGAGTTGCAAGGACAAGAGAGGAAAATTAACCACACTGAAATACTCAGGTATTGGTAGACGGATTGCAGAATAGTTTAATAGGAAGAAGACAGTTGAAAATGAGAAATATGGCCGGGCGCGGCGGTTCACGCCTGTAATCCCAGCACTTTGGGAGGCCAAGGAGGGCGGATCACAAGGTCAGGAGATCCAGACCATCCTGGCTAACACGGTGAAACCCCGTCTCTACTAAAAATACAAAAAATTAGCTGGGCATGGTGGCCGGTGCCTGTAGTCCCAGCTACTCGGGAGGCTGAGGCAGGAGAATGGCGTGAACCCGGGAGGCGGAGCTTGCAGTGAGCGGAGATCGCGCCACTGCACTCCAGCCTGGAGGACAGAGCAAGACTCCGTCTCAAAAAAAAAAAAGAAAAGAAAATGAGAAATATTTGCATCCTAGCTTTGCCCTTTGGTGCCTGACTCGTTGGCATATGGGACCTGTCAAAGGGCCTGAGTTTAGCTTGGAGAAAATTGGGAGGCCAGCATGGCCTGCCTGTCTTTGCCAGATGCAGGATGGCCTGGGAAGAGGCTGAGAGATGTTTGGAGAAGCTCTGGGGAACAAACTAGAACCAATGGGTAGGCGCTCCAGGGAAATCTGTTTGGACTGTTTAGCGGTTAGAAAGTGAGCTATCAAGGAGGGAATGGGAAAGGATGAGAAGTAATGAATCTCACACCCTAGAAGACTTCAAAGCAGGCTGGAGCCCCCAGCCCCAGATGGGAGACCTCCAAGGGCTGGAAGGGGGGCAGGGCAGCTTTGGATGAGCTTGGTAAATCTTCCTTGGCCTCGTTCACAGAGAGAGAGAGAATTGTCGCAATAAGTGTTTGCGGCCAGACTGGGGAACATAGCAAGACCTCATGTCTACTAAAAACTAAAAAAATAGAAAAATTAGCCAGGCATGGTGGCACACACCTGTAGTCCCAGTTACTAGAAAGGCTGAGATAGGCAGATGGCTTGAACTCGGGAGATCAAGGCTGCAGAGAGCTATAATCACACTACTACACTCCAGCCCAGATAACAGAGCGGGACCCTGTCTCAAAAGAATAATAAAATAAAACAAAATAATAAAATAAAATAACAGAAAATTATCACAATATGATTAAGACTACCATGTGGGTGTCTGATAACAGTCTCATGAAGTTCTAGTTATTCCTGAAAAAAAGAGAGAAATGTGTTCCTTCTTCAACTTGGCTTAGAAAAGAGAGAAAACTCCCACTTTAATAAGACCGATAATTAACTTGACTTTTGAAATGCAACATGTCAAATTGGAATCCAGGGACTAACAGCCGCAGACAGAAAGCCCTGGCGAGCATCGAGTTATCCACTAGGGGGCGCGCTCGGCGTGCTCTTCCACAGAGCTGTAGCCATGGTAGACCTGACACGGGAACATATTTTCACTCTTTCTCTACCGGAGGCAAAAGACAACAGAATTAAGAGCCACTGCCTATTCTTATCGTCAGTATGGACGAAGTTTTCATTTACCTAAGGTTCTGTGAAGAGTCTGAAGGCGTCTTTTACGTTTGATGGGTTGCGTTTGATCAATTGTTGTATTATTTTTTTTGTGGGAAAAAACAAGCACAATTATCAAATTTTTAACCAACACAGTTTCATTTCCAGACTTCTTTTCAACTTCACAGCTATTAACTATGACAGGAGCAGCCACCCATTACAAGAGCAATTCTCCCGTCCTTCCATGCTGTAGGCTCAACCCAAGCTGCCAATCAAGCATGTGCTGGGCTTGGTGAAAACCTTCTTAAAGGAGTGCAGAACCAAGAAAGTTTGACTTTGTGCTCAAGGAAAAGTTGAAGTCTTACATCTTCGTAATTCTCTGTGTTTTGGAGACTCTAACATTGATGTGAGCCTTTGGTTACAAGTTAACAGCACAGGCCGGGCGCGGTGGCTCAAGCCTGTAATCCCAGCACTTTGGGAGGCCGAGATGGGCGGATCACGAGGTCAGGAGATCGAGACCATCCTGGCTAACACGGTGAAACCCCGTCTCTACTAAGAAATACAAAAAATAGCCGGGCGAGGTGGCGGGCGCCTGTAGTCCCAGCTACTCGGGAGGCTGAGGCCGGAGAATGGCGTGAACCCGGGAGGCGGAGCTTGCAGTGAGCTGAGATCCGGCCACTGCACTCCAGCTCAGGTGACAGAGCGAGACTCCGTCTCAAAAAAAAAAAAAAAAAAAAAAAAAACAAGTTAACAGCACGTTATTGCTAGGACTGATGCTACATTCCATTCAGTGGACATAAGATCATCGACAGCTACAGCTGCTGTCCACAGACCTGGGCACACCTTTTACAAGACACTTCACTTCTCAGAATGGTCATTTCCCCACTCCTCCTCCTATCAAGATGTTTTTGACCATTGATTTTTTTTTTTTTTTTTTTTTTGAGACGGAGTCTCACTCTGTCCCCCAGGCTGGAGTGCAGTGGCACCATCTCGGCTCAACGCAACCTCCGCCTCCCAGGTTCAAGCGATTTTCCTACCTCAGCCTCCTGAGTAGCTGCGATTACAGGGATACACTACCACGCCCAGCTAACATTTGTATTTTTAGTAGAGATGAGGTTTCACCATGTTGGTCAGGCTGATCTCGAACTCCTGACCTCAGTTGATCCACCTGCCTCGGCCTCCCAAAGTGCTGGGATTACAGGCGTGAGCCACCGCACCCAGCCTTTTTTTCTCTTTCTTTTCTTTTCTTTTTTTTTTTTTTTTTGAATGGTCATTGCTGCCAAGGAGGAGGTGCAAACAGTGTGGTCTGGAATTTACTGTCCCTGCGGAGTAGCCTGAGAGCAGCTCCCACCCTCTGAAGATGGATCTGATCAGCCCTCTCAGCTGGCAGACGTGAGCTTTGTCACTGCCTGCGGGTTCTTCTCAGCCCTCTTCTTCCCTCACTCTTCCTACTTGGAAAAACCCTATTAAGGAGATCAGCCTCTTGTTCTCCCAGAACTCTGTGCAAATACAACGTAAGCACTTTTTAAAGACCTTCAGTGTTAGCCTGTTTATATCTAACAGTTATTTATTGATTCGACTGACTCTCCTAAGAGCTGTGGGGAGCTCTTGGAGGACAAGAATGCCTCACTGAGTACTAGCTTCCAGCACAGTACCTCCCGCTGGGTAGGAGAGATCAGTAGTCAGGTCTTGAGTGAGAGAATGAATCTGGAAGAATCTTGACTGTAACCTCATGAGGGACTCTGAGCCAGAACCACTCTGCTAAACCTGTCTTGCTAGCTAAGACTGCCGGGCACGGTGGCACGCGCCTGTAATCCCAGTTACTCGGGAGGCTGAGACAGGAGAATCGCTTGAACTTGGGAGGCAGAGGTTGCAATGAGCTGAGATTGTGCCACTGCACTCCAGCCTGGATGACAGAGTGAGACTCCATCTCAAAAAAAAAAAAAAGAAAAGAAAAGAAAAAAAATGTTGTCCTGGTTCCTCCTGAAGGAAAAATAAAGATTTGAAAGTAAAAGTATGTGAAAGCAATTGACTGAAGAAACAGTTTTAGAAATCAAAAGATCAAGCTAGATAGTAGGCTTTCTATTCCCCAAGCATATCATTTAATTTTACTTGAACAATGATTATTCAGGGGTGAAGGTAAATTATTCAGGGGCGTTTTCTTATTCAAGGGTGAAGGTACATTATTCAGGGGCAGAGGTATCTTGGCACTGTAATATACATACCTGGGCAGACCACACCTAACATTTGCAAAACCAGCACAATAATTTTAATAGGTTAACAAATGGTACTAGGAAAACAGGATATCCACATGCGAAATAATAAAGTTAGATCCTTATCCAACACCGTAAACAAAAATTAACTCACAGTGGATCAAAGACCTCAAAGTAATGCCTAAAACTATAAAAACTTTTAGAGGAAAACAGAGGGCAGAAACTTCATGACATTGGATTCGGAAATTATTTCTTGGGTTTGATACCAAAGTCACAGGCCACCAAAGAAAAAATGGACAAATTGGACTTTAAGCAAATTTTAAAATTTTGTGCATCAAAAGACGGTGTCAACAGAATAAAAAGGTACCCCACCCAGAATGGGAGAAAACATTTGCAAATTGTTTATCTGGTAAGCGAATGATACCCAGATTACAGAGAGAACTCCTGACACCCAACAAAATACAAAAATACAAACAACTGATTCAAAAATAGGCAAAGAACTTGAATAGACATTTTTCCAAAGAAGATATACAAATGGCAAATAGAACTTCAAAGGATGCTCAACATCAGTAATCATTAGGGAATTGCAAATCAAAACTACAATGAAATACCGCCTCATATCCTTTAGGATGGCTACTATCAAAAAAACAGAAAATAGGCTGGGTGCGGCCACTCACGCCTGTAATCCTAGCACTTTGGGAAGCCAAGGCAGGTGGAATACCTGAGGTTGGGAGTTCAAGGCCAGCCTGGCCAACATGGTGAATTCCCATCTCTACTAAAAAATATTAAAAATTAGCCAGGTGCAGTGGCACGCACCTGTAGTTCCAGCTACTTGGGAGGCTTGGGAGGCTGAAGCAGGAGAATCACTTGAAACTGGGAGGCGGAGGCTGCAGTGAACTGAGATCAATTGTGCCACTGCATTCTAGCCTGGGCAACAAACAAAAAGAAAATAACACGTGTTGGCAAGGATGGGGAGAAACTGAAACCTTGTGTGCTGTTGGTAGGAATGTAAAATGGTACTGCCATGATGGGAAACAGTATGGCAGTTCCTCAGAAAATTAAAACCAAAATCACCATATCATCCAGCAATTTCACTTCTGAGTATGTGCCCAAAATAACTGAAAGCAAGGTCTCAAAGAATTATTTGTACATCCATGTTCATAACAGGATTATTCACAAGGCTAAAATGTGGAAGCAACCCAAATATCCATCAAGGCATAAGTGAGTAAACAAAACATGGTAGAGACACACAACGGAATATTACTCAGCTTCAAAAAGAAAGAACATTCTGAAATATGCCACAACATGGATGAATCTTGAGGACATTATGCAAAATCAAATGTCAGTAACAAAAAGACAAATACTGTATGATTGCACTTACGTGAGATATTTAGAGTAGTCAAAATCACAGAAAGTAGAACGGTGGTTGCCAGGGGATGCAGAGATGGGGGAATGCATGGTTATTATTTAACGCATATAGAGTTTTGGTTTTATAAGATGAAAAGAGTTCTGGAGATGAATGTTGGTGATGGTTGTACATTATGAATATATTTAATACCACTGAACTGTGCCCTCAAAAATGGTTAAGATAGTAAAATTTCATATTATGTGTATTCTATAACAATTTTTAAAAATTGAAAATACAAATGGAGAAACACCTACTATATGTATCAATAATTAAAAGTTATAAATCATGGCTCAGTCTACATATCTATACAAGGACCTACTGCTTTCTTGGTGGCTAAAGGAACCCCAAGGCTCCTTCCCAGTCCCCTGCCAGTCTGAGTGACAACACAGATGTGCTGAAGCAGGGAAAAAGCTGGGCCCAAGCCCAAGATTCCTGAGCAGTGACTGGACTCTCCAAGCCTCCCTATGACCAAGTAGAATTTATTCTAGGAATGCAAGGTTGGTTTGACATTAGGAAATTCATTATTATCATATATATAATCTTAATAGACTTAAGGAAAAGAATCATATGATTAGTTCCAAAAATTCAACACCCACCTATTCCTGATTTTTCAAATACTCAAGCAAATATGTGATAACAAATGTTAGTAAGGATGTGAAGAAGTGGGAACTCTTGCAAATATTGGTGGGAATGTAAAACAGTGCAGCTGCTATGGAAACCATATGGAGGTTCCTCAAAAAATTAAAGATAGATTTACCATATGACCCCACAATCCCACTTCTAGATACATATCCTAAAGAATTGAAAACAGGATCTTGGAGATATTTGCATACCCATATTCATTGCAGCTTTTTTTTTTTTTTTTTTTTGAGACAGAGTCTCCCTCTGTCGCCCAGGCTGGAGTGCAGTGGCCGGATCTCAGCTCACTGCAAGCTCCGCCTCCCAGGTTCACGCCAATCTCCTGCCTCAGCCTCCCGAGTAGCTGGGACTACAGGCACCCGCCACCTCGCCCGGCTAGTTTTTTGTATTTTTTTTAGTAGAGACGGGGTTTCACCATGTTAGCCAGGATGGTCTTGATCTCCTGACCTCGTGATCTGCCCGTCTTGGCCTCCCAAAGTGCTGGGATTACAGGCTTGAGCCACCGCACCCAGCCAATTGCAGCATTATTTACAATAACCAAGATATGACAGCAACCCAAGTGTCCAACAATAGATAAATGGATAAAGAAAATATGGTATATACATACAATAGAATATTATTCAGCTTAAAAAGAAAGGAAATTCTGTCATATGCTACAACATGGATCAACCTTGAGGACATTATACTGTGTGAACTAAACCAATCACAAAAAGACAAATACCGTATGATTCAACTTACATGAGATATCTAAAGTAACTCAACTCATAGAAACAGAAAAAAATACCCAAAAGTATTTTTTGGACAGATTATCATTTTCAGTATAAATATATGTATCCGTATATATTTACATGTATGTGTGTAGATGGAAGGATAGATATACAGATAGATAATCTCTTATTCATATTAGTCCTATAACCAGACTCTTAATCAGGAAACTCAAGAGGCATTTTCTCCAAGAGCAAGAACAAAGCAGGATGCCCACTGTATCTCCAGCAACCACTCAAGATTAACCTAGAGGTATTAGCAATCCAATTAAACACGATAAATAAATCAGGTAGAGGCATAACAATAGGTAAAGATGTAAAACTGACTGGGCATGGTGGCTCATACCTGTAATCCCAGCACTTTGGGAGGCCAAGGAGGGCAGATCACCTGAGGTCAGGAGTTGGAGGCCAGCCTGGCCAACATGGTGAAATCCTGTCTCTGATAAAAATTCAAAAATTAGCCGGGCATGGTGGCGCATGCTTGTAGTCCCAGCTACTCAGGAGGCTGAGGCAGGAGGATCGCTTGAACCTGGGAGACAGAGGTTGCAGTGAGCTGAGATCATGCCACTGCACTCCAGCCTGGGCAACAGAGTGAGACTCCATCTCAAAAAAAAAAAAAAAAAAAGAAGAAGAAGAAGTAAAACTATCTATGTAACAGTATATGTAGAATTGAATAAGGCAATAGGACATAAAATTCATATCCAAAAAGCAAGCCTTCCTATTCCCAAACATTAAGTAGGTAGAAGGTATAATGATAGAGAAACCCCCTCTCTTACAATAGCAACATAGAAAATTAAGTGACTTAGAAATAAACTTAAGAAGATACATGTAAAAATCTATGTAAGGAAAACTTTAACACACACTGAAAATAAACTTGAAGAACTGGAAAGGCATTCCCATTTCTAGCATAGGATGACCTAACATCTGTTTTCCCAAAGTGAATACTGTCGTATAAATTTGATGCAATGCCAATCAGAATACCAAAAGCCTTTGGATGAAGTTAGACAAGTTGATGCTAAAGTTCACATGGAAAAACAAACATGCAAAAATAGCCAGGAAGACAATGAAAAAACAAAAACTGCAAAAGGGGAACTAGTCCGACAAGACATGGAAACATACTGTTTTCAGGCGCGGTGGCTCACGCCTGTAATCCCAGCAAGGAGTTTCGCTCTTGTTGCCCAGGCTGGAGTGCAGTGCCGCGATCTCAGCTCCCTGCAATCTCTGCCTCCCGGGTTCAAGAGATTCTCCTGCCTCAGCCTCCCGAGTAGCTGGTCTCGAACTCCTGACTTCAGGGGAGCCACATCGCCCGGCCAGGAATAAGGATTTTTAATCAGCTCTTCCCATTCCCTAGCCCCTACCTCTGGCTGATGCACGGTGCGGCCCGGGAACCCCTGGCGAGGTTCATAATCCTGCACCCAGGGAAAACCACGTATTTCCCAGCTCGGACAGTGACCTATTTGGCCTGGTTTTTTTCTTTTAAATCTTTTAAGTCTTTCTAGGGGAGAAATGCTTCATGGATTCTAGCTGCTCATCCTGTCTTCGGAGCCAGTCTCCCTCCAGCATGATCAGATCGCTCAGATGAGCCTCTGCTCCTGGCTGGAGGCAGCGCTTTCCCACACTCCTGAGGAGAAGGGGAGAATCCCTCTGGGGCAGCACCTCCCGAATGTGCTCAGCCCCTGCCCAGCGCCACCACCCCAGAGGGGAAAGGACCCGCCCCAGTCAGTTTGGGAGGAGGCACCAGCTGTGTGCCCTGCTCCCTCTCCCTCCTGGCTAGCATCTGTCTGCCTGCAGAGAATAAACATTCTGATCTGCTCCTCCTTGCTGTACATATCACAGAAGCAGACTCGCACAGGGGGGGATCTGGGGAAACCATGGGTATCCAAAACCTTACCAGTGATTCGGGAACTCTTTCTAATTCAGGGTGAAGCACCCACGTTGTGCAGCCAAGTACAGGTGTTTCTCTACAAGAGAGTCTGAGCACCATCTGCCAGACCCTCAGCTCTGAACTCAGGTCAGGTAAGAGGAAAAAGAGGGGCCGCCCAGTGGCTCACGCCTGTAATCCCTGCACGTCTGTAATCCGAGCACACCTGTAATCCCAGCGTGCCTGCAGTCCCGAAGCGGCCTGATCCCCAGGCGTACCAGTCAGGCATTATGCCAGTCAACAGCGTACCTTGATCCAGGCGTATGATCCTGCCGTATAATGATCCCGAAAGCGCGTATACTGATCCCGGCCTGCAGTCGGCCGGCCTGCAGTACTCAGCATTGCCGCAGTCCCAGCGGCCTGCAGTCTGGCGCCTGATCCTGCGCCTGTATGATCCTCTTTGTACTGATCCCGAAGTATGATCGGCAGCCTGATCCCAGCAGCGTATAATGATCCCCAGGCCCGTACCTGTGATCAGCGCGCCTGTGATCCCGGTGCCGCAGTCAGCGCGCCTGTGATCCCGGTGGACGCAATGATCCTGTGCGCCTGTGATCCCAGCGCATGCACCAGTCCCGGCAAGCCCGCCGCAGTCCCAGGCGGCCTGCAGTCCCGAAGCCAATCCCAGCGCCTGCAATCCCAGCGGGCCTGCAATCCCAACCGCCTGCACAGCCACCAAGCCTGCAATCCCAGCGGGCCTGCAATCCCAGCACGCCTGCAATCCCAGCGCCTGCAATCACAGCGCCTGCAATCCCTGCACGCCTGTAATCCCTGCACGCCTGTAATCCCTGCGCGCCTGTAATCCCAGCGCGCCTGCAATCCCAGCACCTTGGGAGGCCGAGGCGGGCGGGTCACGAGGTCAGGAGATCCAGACCATCCTGGCGAACACGATGAAAACCTGTCTCTACTTAAAAATACAAAAAATTAGCCAGGCGCGGTGGCGGGCGCCCATAGTCACAGCTACTTGGAAGGCTGAGGCAGGAGAATGGCGTGAACCTGGGAGGGGAAGCTTGCGGTGAGCCGAGATTGTGCCGCCGCACTTCAGCCTGGGTGACAGAGCGAGACTCCATGGAAAAAAAAAAGGATGGGGGGGGAGAAGAACGACGACTTATCGACCCTCAATTCCAATGTTATGCATTTGCATTTACCTTTATCGGGAATTTTGTCCACACTGCCAAGGAAATATTCTGGTCCAGGAGAATTCCAAGCAACACTGGTTGCTTTGATAAGACACATAAAAAAAAAAAAAAGAAGAAGAAAAAGGATCTTCATCAGTACACATTTGCAAGCACCTTGGGCCCATATTTTGTATTCCGTTTTTTGTTTTTTTGTCTTTTGAGACAGAGTCTCGCTGTCACCCAGGCTGGAGTGCAGTGGCACGACTCCACCTCCCGGGTCCAAGTGATTCTCATGTCTCAGCCTCCCAAGTAGCCGGGTCTACAGGCATGTGCCACCACACCCAGTTAATTTTTTGTATGTTTAGTAGAGACAGGGTTTCGCCATGTTGGTCAGGCTGGTCTCGAACTCCTGACCTCAAGTGATCCACTCACCTCGGCCTCCCAAAGTGCTGGGATTACAGGCGTGAGCCACCGCGCCTGATCTTATTTTCCATTTCTAAGTTGAAATGCTAATATAGAACTCAACTTGTAAGAGCAAATGTGTGTTTGAAAGTGAATGCCTTGATGTAGAGAGCGGGGCCGCCTCACTGCCGACTGCAGAGGTGCCCAGGCAGTTGTCCTGACTACCCTCACGGAGACTACCCTCAGGAACTGGGGCGCAAACATCTGCAGAATACCAACACAGTGCCCATTCCCCCTCCCTGCCTGGGGCACTTGCACCCACAGCTGGCAGATTTCCAGTACACTATTCTATCCTTATTATTGTGAGCAGATACCTATCTTAATTCCCAACGTGCTAAATGTTTCCCCTAATATGAAGCTGCTTTTTGGGAAAGCGTGCGCTCTTCACATGTGTCATTTCTCTGGATGTGCCTAAGCTAGTCATTTTTTAGTCTTGTTTTATCATCCACTGAATGGGGTATTAATGACTGCACTAACTCTCTCAAACCACATTGTGCACTTAGGATTCGTGTGTTGGGTTGAAAGTTATAATGCTGCTAGGGGCTCCTGTTGTTGGGAACGGGGAACCCCGCTTGCAGATCAGGTTTCTGTCCTCTGAATACCTCCAGGGTGGCAGAACCTGCCGAACATCAAGGATCACCCCAAAATACAGGGATAGTCACGCTTCGGAGCACAGACTCCACAGCGGGGGGAAGGTTACAGAGAGGATTTCAGACAGTTGTTTCCTTCCTGTCTCCATTTGGCTTTGCCCCGCCAGCAGCAGTTGGTTTAGAGACTGCTAGGATGATAACGGCACATTGAAGACAACACATAGGCCTACAGAAATGTGTGCACTTACTGTGTTAACGGCATACACTTGCCTTTTCTCATGTCTGTCTTTGTAATGGATCGGACTGCTGTTGTTTCGCTAAATGACGGGTCATATGGAACCTTGGGAAACACCTGCAGTAGAATTTCATCTCCAGTGAAGCAAACAAAGGCACGTTAATGGCAGCAATGCAGGACTGGTATCTTTTGCTCTGTAAGTATCTAAAGCAGTCTATGAATATAGTGACTACAGGACGCAAACTCCACGGATATAGGACGCTATTCCCTAAAATGCCTTGTCTTGGGAAGGAAAACTCCAATTACTGAAATCATTTCCAGAAAACTGTGATTGTCTGAGATATCCTGGGCAGTAAACACTGCACGCTATAGATATATGGCCTCAGCTCTCCCGATACTTCGTGCCCTAATAATTCTTCTTGTTTCCGTTGTCATTCTGATGCACCTTTGAGGCTGTTCGCAAGATGACTCTTAAAAATAGGGTAAAGTTTGTGGGGGCATAGATGAATCAGAACAGATTCTATAAGCTGGGAAAACTCTCTGTTTATAAAACTGTTGCTAATCCATGAGGGTACATTTTTGAAACGTATTAAGTTCTCTTTCCCTTTTAAGTTCTCAGGCTTCTGGCTTCCCTGGGAAGCAGAAGTTTTACCTTCCCTTCCAGGCTTTCCCTGCTAAGACACAGAAAACAGTCCTCACAAACCCCACTCATCCTGTATTTATTCTCGGTGCATTTCTGGGGCTGCTGGTTCTCGGTGGTTTTCACTCGCTCGACGTAACAGGAGCTCACCACAGAGACACCAGAAAATTAACCATGAGGGTCACCAGGACAATGAGGAGCTGCTCTCACCACCCCTCCTTGAGGACCATGGGGACCTACGAGTCCCTGGAAATGCTGCCCAGAGGGAACTGCAGAGTTGAGCCGTGGCCTCCAATGCCAAGGCCCACCTGGCGGGAGCTGGGCCGGTCAGTGGGCTCTTGAGGGGTGATGGGAGCTTCCCAAATCCCCAACTCTTCTCCCATCTTCAGGTGCAATCACCCGCCTCCTACACATACGGGGCCACGTTCAGAGACACCGGGGTCACCTGGGAGGCCGAGAACAAGGCCTTTGCCTCCTAGACAGCAGGTGCTGAGGGCACAGCGAGAGGGACTGCAAGTGCTACCTGCATCTGCTCATTCATCCCTCCTGGTCACCTGCCAGGCAGTGGTCTATGCAGACTGCCCGAGGCCTCTGTGATGGCTCCATGGGGAGGAACAGGCCCAGCACTCCTGACACGGACAGCTGCCGGAACGGAGACCCACTGGGTGTCGAGAGATCTGCTCCCTTGCGAGCAGGAATGAACAGGCATCGCTCTGTGATCCGAATGCCTCCTAACCCGGGGGGAAGCATCAGTGCCACTGTCCCGGTTGCTCCTGCTCACACCTAAGGCGACCCTCAACCTTCGCTCCCGACGCACAGCCCAGGCACCCTCAGGGGAGACTTCACTGGCATTTGCACAGCTTCCTTCAGCAGACAGCTGTGGTTCGGAACCCTTTCCTCCGTCTCAGCTCTCTGCTAAAGAGGACTTTCCTGGGCCTTGGCTTTAGCTCTGTGGTGGTGGTGGTGGTGGTGGTAAAATACACTTAACATGAAATTTCCATTTCTACTATTTATTTAGAGACAAAGTCTCGCTGTGTCACCCAAGCTGAACTGCTGTGCTATAATCATAGCTCACTGAAGCCTTGAACTCTTGGCCTCAAGCGATCCTCCCGCCTCAGCCTCCTGAGTAGCTGAGACTATAGGCATGTGTCACCACACTCGGCTCATTTTTTAAGTTTTTGTAGGAACAGGGTCTCACTATGTTACCTAGGCTGGTCTGGAACTCCTGGCCTCAAGTGAGCCTCCCACCTCAGCCTTGCAAATTGTTGAAATTACAGGCATGAGCCACAATGCCTGGCCCATTTTCACTCTATTTAAGTGTACGATTTAAGGGCATTCAAAACATTCACAGTGTTGTGTAAACATCACCGCTATTTATTTTCAGAACTCCAGGCTGGAGTGCAGTAGTGCAGTCTCAGCTCACTGCAACCTCTGCCCGCCAGGCTCAAATGTCCTCCCACCTCAGGCTCCCAACTAGCTGGAACTACAGGCTCATGCCACCACACCCAGCTAATTTTGTAAAAAATTTTTAGTAGAGACGGGGTTTCACCATGTTGGTCAGGCTGGTCTTGAACTTCTAACCTCAAGCAATCCACTTGCCTTGGCCTCCCAAAGTGCTGAGATTGAGGCACTTGGCCTCCAGAACTTCTTTTTTTTTTTTTTTTTTGAGACAGAGTCTCGCTCTGTCGCCCAGGCTGGAGTGCAGTGGCGTGATCTCCACTCACTGCAAGCTCCGCCTCCCGGGTTCACGCCATTCTCCTGCCTCAGCCTCCCAAGTAGCTGGGACTACAGGCGCCCGCCACCGCGCCCGGCTAATTTTTGTATTTTTAGTAGATACGGGGTTTCACCATGTTAGCCAGGATGGGCTCAATCTCCTGACCTCGTGATCTGCCCATCTCGGCCTCCCAAAGTGCTGGGATTACAGCCGTGAGCCACTGCACCCGGACCAGAACTTTTAAATCAACTGAAACGGGGAGGCACAGTGGCTCACGCCTGTAATCCCAGCACTTTGGGAGGCTGAGGCAGGCAGAGCATGAGGTCAGGAGTTCGAGACCAGCCTGACCAACATGGTGAAACCCCATCTCTACTAAAAATACAAAAAATTAGCCAGGCATGGTAGCACATGCCTGTAATCCCAGCTACTGAGGAGGCTGAGACAAGAGAATCACTTGAACCAGGGAGGCAGAGGTTGCAGTGAGCCGATATTGCACCATTGCATTCTAGCCTGGGTAACAGGGCGAGACTCCATCTCAAAAAAAAAAAAAAAAAAAAATCAACTGAAACAGAAACTCTATACCCATTGCTATGGTTTAAATGTGTCCTCAAATTTCATGTGCTGGAAATTTGATTTCCAATGTGGTGGTCATGTTAGGAGGTAGGGCCTAGTGGAGGTGTTTGGGTCATGGAAATTGTGCCCTCATCAAGATATGGTTATCACAGGAATGGGTTAGTTATCACAAGAGTGCATACCATGTAAAAGGACAAATTAGGCCCTCCCTTGCTCTGTCTTTCACCCTCTATGGCATTTCTGCTTTCTGCCATGGGATGATGATACAGCAAGAAGGTTCTTGCCAGATGCTGGCCTCTCAGTCTTGGACTTCCCAGCCTTCAGAATTGTAAGCCAATAAATTTCAATTTATTACAAATTACCCAGCCTGTGATATTCCATTATAACAGCACAAAATGGACATGTAGCAGCTGCACCATCTTACCTTCCCACCAGCAATGTATGAGGGTCTCAGTTTCCTTCATCCTCACCAACATTTGTTATTTTTCTTAAAAAAAAAAAAAAAAAAAAAAAAAAAGCCATTCTGACTGGGCATGGTGGCTCACACCTGTAATCCCAGCACTTTCAGAGGCCAAGGTGGGTAGATCACCTGAGGTCAGGAGTTCGTGACCAGCCTGGCCCACATGGCAAAACCCCATCTCTACTAAAAATGCAAAAATTAGCCAGGTTTGGTGGCAGGCACTATAATCTCAGCTACTAGGGAGGCCGAGGCAGGAGAATTGCTTGAACTTGGGAGGTGGAGGTTGCAGTAATCCGAGATCGCACCATTGCGCTCCAGCCTGGGTGACAGAGCAAGACTTTGTCTCAAAAAAAGAAAAAAAAGGCTGGACATGGTGGCTCACGCCTGTAATCTCAGCACTTTGGGAGGCCAAGGGGGGCGGATCACAAGGTCAGGAGATCGAGACCACCCGGCTAACACATAGACGGGGTTTCACAGTGAAACCCCGTCTCTACTACAAATACAAAAAATTAGCCGGGCTTGGTGACGGGCGCCTGTAGTCCCAGCTACTCGGGAGGCTGAGGCAGGAGAATGGCGTGAACCCAGGAGGTGGAGCTTGCAGTGAGCCGAGATCCGGCCACTGCACTCCAGCCTGGGCAACAGAGCGAGACTCTGTCTCAAAAAAAAAAAAAAAAAAAGCCATTCTAAGAAGTGTGAATAGTGGTAATTTGCATTTGCCTAATGACTAATGATGTTGAGCATCTTTTTATGTGTTTATTAGCCATTTGTGTATCTTCTTTGGAAAATGGCTATTCAAGTTATTTGCCCATTTTTGGAGTGGGTTGTTTGTTTTGTTGTTGTTAAGTTACAGGAGTTTCCTGTGTCTTCTGGATATTGATCCCTCATCCAGATATGTGATTTGCCAATATTTTCTCTCATTCTGTGGGAGAAATGCCTTTGATATACAACAGTTTCTAATTTTGACGACGTCCAATTTAGCTATTTTTTTCTCTTTTTGCCTGCTTTTGGTGTCAAACTTAAAACACCACATGCCTAATTCAAGGTCATGAAGATTTTCACCTATGGTTACTTCTAAGAGACTAGTAGTTTTTGCTCATAAATTTAGATCATTGACCCACTTTGAATTTTTGTATATGGTATAAGGTAATGAGCTAGCTTCATTCTTTTGCCTGTGACCTTCCAGTTTTCCCAGGACCATTTGTTGAAGAGACTGTTATTTCCACTCTGTTGGCTTTGACACCCTTGTTGAAAATCAATTGACTGGCTGGGCACAATGGCTCACGCCTGCAATCCCAGCACTTTGGGAGGCCAAGGCGGGCAAATCATGAGGTCAGGAGATCGAGACCATCCTGGCTAACACAGTGAAACCCCGTCTCTACTAAAATTACAAAAAATTAGCCAGGCATGGTGGCGGGTGCCTGTAGTCCCAGCTACTCGGGAGGCTGAGGCAGGAGAATGGCATGAACCCAGGAGGCAGAGCTTGCAGTGAGCTGAGATCGCATCACTGTAATCCAGCCTGAGTGACAGAGCGAGACTCTGTCTCAAAAAAATAAAATAAAATAAAAATAAGCTGGGCATGGTGGCGGGTACCTGTAATCCCAGCTACTCAGGAGGCTGAGGCAAGATAATTGCTTGAACTGGGATCCAGGAGATGAAGGTTGCAGTGAGCCAAGATCACGCCACTGCACTCCAGCCTGGGTGACAGAGTGAGACTCCATCTCAAAAAAAAAAAAAAAAGAAAAGAAAATCAACTGACCGTAGACATATGCATTTCTTTATAAACTTTCTATTCTACTCTATTGGTTTATATGATTAGCCTTATACTAGTATCACACTGTTTGGATAACTGGGCTTTGTAGCAAGTTTTCAAATGAGAAAGTGAAATTCCTCCAACTTTTTTCTTCTTTTTCAGGACTATTTTTGCTGTTTGGCGCATTTGAAATTCCATATGAATCTTATGGTGATTTTTCTCTTGCTGGGAAAAAAGCCCTTGAGATTTTGATAGGGATTATATTGAATGTGCAGATCACTCTGGGTAACTTCGACATCTTTTTTTTTTTTTTTTTTTAAATAGTTACCAGGTCTTACTGTGCTGCCCAGGCTGGATCTCAAACACCTGGGCTCAAGTGATCCTCTTGCCTCAGCCTCCCAAGTGCTAAAATTACAGGTGTGAGCCACCATGCCAGGTCAATTTTGACATCTTAACAATATTAAGTTTTTCAGTCCATGAACATGAGATTCTTTGTCTATTTTCTTTCATCAATTCTTTGTAGTTTTCAGTATCGGTATAAGTCTTTCACTTTCTTGGCTAAATTTATCTCTAATTATTTTATTGTTTTTTGATATAATTGTAAATGGAATTAATTGTTCTCCTATCTTGTTTGGATTATTAGTGTATATATTGTTAGTGTATAAAAACACAACTGCACAACTGATTTTTGTGTGTTCAATTTGTACCCCATAACTTTGCTAAATTCATTTACTGGTTCTAACATGTGTGTGTGTGTGTGTGTGTGTGTGTGGAGTCTATACGGTTTTCAACATATAAGATCAAGTCATCTGCAACCAGAGACTTCTTCCTTTCCAATTTGGATGCCTCATTTCTTTTTCTTGCCTAATGACTCTGGCTATGACTTCCAGTACTGTATTGAATAGAATTGGTGAGAGCAGGCATCCTTGCCCTGTTCCTGATCTTTGAGGAAAGCTTTCAGTCTTTCACCATTGAGCATGATATCATCGGTGGGTTTTTCAAACAGGCCTTTATTATGTTGTGGTAGTTTCCTTCTGTTTCTAGTTTGTTGAGTTTTTTTTTTTTTTTTTTAATCATGAAAGAGTGTTGAAATTTGTCAAATACTGTATCTGCATCAATTGAAATGATAGTTTTCCTCCTTCATTATATTAATGTGGTATATTACAGTGATTTTTATTACGTTCAACCATCCTTCTGTTCCAGAAATAAATCCTTCTTGGTCTGGTGAATAGTTCTTTTAATAGGCTATTGGATTTGGTTAGCTAATGTTCTGTTGAGGATTTTTCTGTTTACAAGAGACATTTGTTTTTAGTCTTCCTGTAGTGACTTTGTCTGCCTTTGGTATCAGGGCCATACTGGCCTCTTAGAGTAAGCTAGGAAGTGTTTCTTCCTCTTCAGCTTCTTGGAAGAGTTTGAGGACTGGTGTTAGCTCTATTTATAGCTTTTGCAGATTTTGCCAGAGAACACATCTAATTCTAGACTTTCTTCGTTGGAAAGTTTTGATTACTGATTCATTCTCCTTACTTGTTATGTGTCTATTCAGATTTTCTTATTTCTTCTGGAGTCAATTTTGCAAGTTCATGGGCTTCCAGGAATCTCAAAATTTCATCTAGGTCTTCCAATTTGTGAGCATACAAATGTTCATATTCTTCTCTCATTAAATCCTTTCTATTTCCAGAAAATCAGTAGTAATATTCCCACTCTAATTTCTGAATTAATAATGGGTCCTCTTCTTTCTTTGCCAATCTAGCTAGAAGTCTGTCAATTTCGTTGGTGTTTTTAAGCAACTAATTTTGGGTTTCATCAGTTCTCTTCTATTTTCTGTTATTTCACTTCTTTCCTCTGTAGACTTTACTATTTCCTTCTTTCTTCTGGCTTTCAACTTAATATGCTGTTCTTTTTCTAGTTCCTTTAGGTGTACAATCAGGTTATTTATTTAAGACCCCCCCGCTTTTTTTTTTTTGAGACGGAGTCTTTCACTGTTGCCCAGGCTGGAGTGCAGTGGCGCCATCTCGGCTCACTGCAAGCTCCGCCTCCTGGGTTCACACCATTCTCCTGACTCAGCCTCCTGAGTAGCTGGGATTACAGGCATGTACCACCATGCTCAGCTAATTTTTGTATTTTAGTAAAGACGGGGTTTCACCGTGTTGGCCAGGCTGGTCTTGAACTCCTGAGCTTAAGTGATCTGCCCGCCTCAGCCTCCCAAAGTGCTGGGCTTACAGGCATGGGCCACCAGGCCCGGCCATTTTGCTGTTTGTTGTGTATATGTGTGTTGTGTTTTCGGTCATTTAGGGGTTTGTTTTGTGTGTGTTTTCTTTTGCTCCTCATTCCCCCATTACTGCTTTTTTTTTTTTAAGTTGGTTCTTTATAATGTTCCATTTGACTCTTTCTTTTTCTTTTTTCTTTTCTTTTTTTTTTTTTTTTTTTTTGAGATAGAGTATCGCTCTTGTTGCCCAGGCTGGAGTGCAATGGCATGATCTCAGCTCATGGCAACCTCCGCCTCCCAGGTTCAAGCAATTCTCCTGCCTCAGGCTCCCAAGTAGCTGGGATTACAGACACCTGCCACCACACCCGGCTAATTTTTGTATTTTTAGTAGAGACAGGGTTTCATCATGTTGGCCAGGCTGGTCTCAAACTCCTGCCCTCAGGTGATCCCCCCACCTCAGCCTCCCAAAGGGCTGGGATTACAGGCATGAGCCACCCTGCATGGCTTCAACTCTTTTACTCTTTTATTCCATCTTTTTTAAGTTATTATTTACTGGTTACCTTGGAAACACCGAAACTGGTTAAGTTAAAATTTGTTTAGCCGGGCGCGGTGGCTCAAGCCTGTAATCCCAGCACTTTGGGAGGCCGAGACGGGTGGATCACGAGGTCAGGAGATGGAGACCATCCCGGCTAACCAGTGAAACCCCATCTCTACTAAAAAATACAAAAAACTAGCTGGGCGAGGTGGTGGGCGCCTGTAGTCCCAGCTACTTGGGAGGCTGAGGCAGGAGAATGGCGTGAACCCGGGAGGCAGAGCTTGCAGAGAGTTGAGATCTGGCCACTGCACTCCAGCCTGGGCAACAGAGCGAGACTCCGTCTCAAAAAAAAAAAAAACAATTGTTTAAACTTAAACACCTAGTTATCTTAAATTTATAACAACCTAGTTTGCATGGTATCAACTTAGTTTCAATAGTATACAAATACTCTGCACATATATATCTCTATTCCCTTCCCTTTATATTGTTGTTATTACAGAATCTATCCTTATACATTGTAAGACCATTAACAGATGTGTAATTATTATTTCATGCATTCGCCTTTTAAATAATATTTTTAAAAGGCAGAAGTTATAGATGAAACCTAAAGTACAATAAGACTTTTAGAACTGGTAGTTACCTTTGCCAGCATTTTTTTTTCTTATGTCTTCAAGTGACTGTCAAACGTCCCTTCATTTCAGCCTGAAGGGCTCTCTTTGCCATTTCTCATAAGGCGGGTCTCTCAGCTTTTGTTTATCTGAAAATGTTCTATTTCTCTTTTATTCTGGAAAGATAATTTTGTCAGATAACTATTGCTTGACGGTATTTTTCTTTTTTTTTTTCAAGAAAGGATCTCACTCCCATCACCCAGGGTGGAATGCAGTGGCACAATCTCAGCTCACTGCAGCCTGGGCTTCCCAGGCTCAGGTGATCCTCCCACTTCAGTTTGTTGAATAGCTGGGACTACAGGTGTGCACCATCACACCCAACTAATTTTTTTTTTTTTTTCTGTATTTTTAGTAGAGACAGGGTTTTGCCATATTGCCCAGGCTGGTCTTGAATTCCTGGGCTCATGTGATCTGCCCACATCGGCCTCCCAAAGTGCTGGGATTACAGGAATGAGCCACCATGCCCTGCTGATTACATTATTTTTCTTTCAGAACTTTGAATGTGCCATCCTGCCTTCTACCCTCTGTGGTTGTTGAGGAGAAATGAGTGGTGAATTTTACTGAGGGTTCCTTTTATGCTATGAGTCACTTCTCTGTTACTGCTTTCAAGATTCCCTTTGTGTATGGATTTTGACAATTTGATGATAACGTGTTTCACTGTGAATCTCTGAGTATTGTGCTTGGAGTTCATCGAGCAACTTGAATGTGCATATTCATGTCTTTCAACATATTCAAGAAGTTTGGAGCCATTCTTTATTCGAACATTCTCTTCGGGTCTCTCTCTCTGTCTTCTCCTTCTGAGATTCCCATAATGTATATTTTAGTATGCCTGATGATGCTCCACAAGTCCCACATGTTCTACTCATTTTCTCTTTTTTTTTTTTCTTTCTGCATCTCAGCCTGGATACTTTCAATGTCTTATTTTCAAGAGTGCTGATCCTTTCTTTTTTTTTTTTTTTTTTTTTTTTTCGAGACAGAGTCTTGCTCTGTTGCCCAGGCTGGAGTGTAGTGGCGCCATCTTGGCTCACTGCAAGCTCCGCCTCCCAGGTTCATGCTGTTCTCCTGCCTCAGCCTCCCGAGTAGCTGGGACTACAGGTGCCCACCACCACACCCGGCTAATTTTTTGTATTTTTAGTAGAGACAGGATTTCACCATGTTAGCCAGGATGGTCTCAATCTCCTGACCTCGTGATCTACCTGCCTTGGCCTCCTAAAGTTCTGGGATTAATGGGCATGAGCCAAGTATTCATTTATTATACTTTTCAGCTCCAGAATTTTTTTGGCTCTTTTCAAGAATTTCTATCTCTTTATTGATATTATTTATATATTGTTTTCCTGATTTCCTTATTTGTTAATGATCTCCTTTAAGTTCAGTGAACATTTGAAGACAGTTGATTTAACATCTTGTATAGTAATTTTAATTCCCAGGTTTCCTCAGGAACCAGTTCTGCCAAATTCCTTTTTCCTGTGAATGAGCCATCCTTTCCTGTTTCTTTGTATGTTTTATAATTTTATGTTGAGAGATGGACATTCTGTGTATTACATTTTAATAACTCTGGAAACCTAATCGTCTCTTTCAGTGATTGTTGATTTTTGCTTATTGAAGGCTGAAGCAATTTTTTTGTAACTTTTCCAAACTAGTTTTGCAAAGTGTGTAGTTCTTGTTGTGAGAATGCTGAATTTTCTGTTTTCTTATATCTGAAGTTAGCCAACGACCTGACAAAAGTTTCCTTAAGTGTCTATCTCCAAAAAGAGAAAAACAAAAAACCTTATTTCCTTAAATCCCCTCAACAGGGTTGCTTGGAAGCCTCTTCAGCCCACAGAGTTTTTTAACTGGCATTTAACAATGCCAGTTAAAACAATGGTCAGTCTTAGTGTTAGCCCCTTGGTGTTCTAAAATAGCAACCAGCAATCAAATACACAACCTGAGTTTTAGAAGACAGGTCTCTATTGCCCACCCTGGCACCAGCAATCCTTGCTAGGAATGTGGCACTGCTCTCCACACTGCTGCCTGTCACAGGGCTTGGGAAGGGAGGATGGTAGCCACTACCCGAAATGCTGAAATTTGGCAACCTCTTCATCAGGCTCACTCTTGGACACTGCAAGTGTTCTACTAGACGCCAATATTTCATAGCTACTTAACGTAGTTTTGCCAGCTAAATTGTTGTTTTGGTAAAGGGACAGATTCCTGGAGCTCCCCACCCCACCACTTTCCATCTGGGGCTTCGTTTTTCTCAAATAGTAAATGAGAAGCTTGGAGAAGATGAATGAGTCACAGCCTAGAATCACCTGAAGGGCTTTAAAACCTAGTGATGCAAAGGTCTCACCCCACCTCACATAAATGATCACTGAACATGAAATAAGACATCTCTCTCTCTCTTTTTTTTTTAATAGACAGTATAGCTCTGCTGCCCAGGCTGGAGTACAGTGGCACAATCATAGCTCATGGCAGCCTCAAACTCCTGGGCTCAAAAGATCCTCCCACTAAGGGAGGAGACCACCCCTCATATTGTCTTATGCCCAATTTCTGCCTCCAAAGAAAGAAAAAGTCAAAACTAAAAGGCAGAAATGAAAGCAGACAGCCCGGCACCGCACCCTGCGCCTGGTAGTTAAAGATCAACCCCTGACCTAATCAGTTATGTTATCTATAGATCACAGATATTGTATAGAAATGCACTGTGAAAATCCCTGTCCTGTTTTGTTCCCATCTAATTACCGGTGCCTGCAGCCCCCAGTCACGTACCCCCTGCTTGCTCAATCAGTCACGACCCTCTCGCACGCACCCCCTGAGAGTTGTGAGCCCTTAAAAGGGACAGGAATTGTTCACTCGGGGAGCTCGGCTCTTGAGACAGGAGTCTTGCCAATGCCCCCGGCCGAATAAACCCCTTCCTTCTGTAACTCGGTGTCTGAGGAGTTTTGTCTGTGGCTCGTCCTGCTTCACCACCTCAGCCTCCCGAGTAGCTGGGACCACAGGCACAAGCCACCACACTTGGCTAATTTGTCACGTGTCGGGGGAGTTGTTTTAGCGGTTTTTGGTATGTTGCTCAGGCTGGTCCCGAACTTCTGCCCTCCAGCAATCCTCTCGCCTTGACCTCCCAAAGCCCTGGGATCATACGTATGAGGCACCGCGCCCGGCCAAGGGGTGTCTCTTTTTATCCTTTTTCTTTTTTTCTTTTTTTTGAGATGGAGCCTTGCTCTGTCACCCAGGCTGGAGTGCAGCGGCGTGATCTCAGCGCCCTGTAAGTTCCACCTCCTGGGTTCAAGCAATTATCCTGCCTCAGCCTCCCAAGTAGCTGGGATAACAGGCGCCTGCCACCACGCCCGGCTGATTTTTGTATTTTTAGTAGAGACGGGGTTTCACCATGTTGGCCAGGCTGGTCTCGAACTCCTGACCTCAGGTGATCCTCCCACCTCAGCCTCCCAAAGTGCTGGGACTACAGGCCTGAGTCACCGCGCCCGGCCGGGGTGTCTCTTTTAAACAGTCTCCCCAGGGTATTCTCACACTACCAGATGCTCCTGCTCCAGAGATCACTTTTTGAGGAGCAGGATCCTTTCCAGGTGTTTATTTTCCACGTTGGGCTTAATTTATTGAGGTTTTGACTCATGGAGAAACAGATTCTAGCCTCAAGGCAAAGCAGCTGCTTTCCCCTCAAGGCAGCAGGAACAGGCTACTTGAGTGACAACCCGGGACAAGCATGCAAGCAGGTAACTCTTCAAACACAGGCTAAAGGGCTTCATGGCAGGAGGCTACTTACCAAATATTTTAGCCAAATGTTCCTCTCGTTCCTTTGAACCTGATGCAAATACAGCATCGTTCAAGCTCTTTGGTTGGGAATAGCCTATGGGAAAATAAACCATGGCTGTGATTAAGTCTTTCATTGGATCTGCAGGTATTCCCTTTAAACTGATACTCTTCTGCACGGCATTTTGAGGGCAGCATCATGCACTTGGCCTGAACCCACCTGTTCTGAGTGTCACAGAGCAGTCATGAAGTGTCTGCAAGCATCTGAAGTTCCAACACAACACCAGGGGCTAAGCTCACTTTCACATGGTCTCTTGACAGACAATATGCATAAGCATTGAGAGATTTGTGCACAGGGCAGGATTAACTCTATGGGAAAACTGGTAGAAAGGCCTACATGGTGTATGCCAAACGATTTCAAGCACAATCACTTTGATCCAATAAATGACATGTGGACAGTTCTCTGTTCAGAAGACAGTGATGAATCATTAAGAAAAGATATACTTAATCAGGCAAGCACTTTGCTAAAAATGTGTTCCTAGTGGCCGGGCGCGGTGGCTCACGCCTGTAATCCCAGCACTTTGGGAGGCCGAGGCGGGTGGGTCATGAGGTCAGGAGATCGAGACCACCCTGGCTAACACGGGGAAACCCCGTCTCTACTAAAAATACAAAAAAAGAGCCGGGCGTGGTGGCGGCGCCTGTAGTCCCAGCTACTCAGAGGCGGAGGCAGGAGAATGGCGTGAACCCAGGAGGCGGAGCTTGCAGTGAGCCGAGATGGCGCCACTGCACTCCAGCCTGGGCGACAGAGCGAAACTCCGTCTTAAAAAAAAAAAAAAAAAGTATTCCTCATAATGTATCAGCCAAGGGAGCATCATAAAACATGATTCAGGGCAAGCTACTGAGATTATGCAGTGAAATATTCATATCTTTTCTCAAAGGCTTATGGAATGCATTGGCAGAGTGATTAGTTACTAAACTGCTTTACTGAGAGTCTTATAATTCACGGCACACAAAGCTGGTTTATTCTGATAACTAATTACTCGTTGTTACTTTTCTTCCTAATTCACATGATGTCCACCTTCCAGGGTTTCTCTTTTCTTCATGTGATTTGGGGTTAATATGCATTATTTTTGCATACGTGGCCAGCTGCTTCCTCTCAGCATTAGCACTGGAGCATCAGTGCTGGAGGAGAAATCAGCTCTGCTTCTCCGGGCAAATATTTTACAGAGGATGGGGCAGAATGACGGCAGGGGTGACAGGGAGGGATGTAGGAAGACACTGTTCTTCCAAGTCAGTGACTTGGGCACTCATGGGCAGTGACCTATAAAGTGCTGGTGAATAGCTTTATAGCTCACAGCTCCTGTTACAAGGAACAGTGAACCCCACTTGCAAGCCAGGCTTCTGTCCTCTGCACAGCCTCCACAGTGGCAGAACGTGCCTGACACTGCATATCAGGGATCACCCCAAAATACAGGGATATCCACACTGAAGCCTATAGACTCCCATATTGGGAGGAAGATTGTAGAGGGGATTTCAGAGAGTTCTTCACATCTCAGTTTGGCTTTGCCCCCCACCACCCCAGTAGTTAATTTAAGGAACGCTAAAATGCTAGCATCACACATTTGAGATAACACAGAGGTCTGCAGAGGTGCGTACCCATATCAGGTTACCGACATGTACTTGCTTTTTTGTGTGTTTCTCTTTGTAATGGATCTGACTGCTATTCTTGTTTCATCAAATGATGGGTCATACGGAGCCTTGGAAAACACTTGCAGCAGAATTTCATCTGCAGTGAAGTAAACAAAGGCATGTTAATACCAGCAATAGTTTGCTAAGTACCTAAAGCAGACGATGAATACAACGAATGCATGACACAAACTCAATGGATATTGGACATTATAGGGAAGGAAACTCCAACTACCTAAATCACTTGCAGAACATTTTAATGGCAGGAGACATTCAGGGTAGCAAACATTGCCCACTAAAGATATATGACCCCAATCCATGATACTCCAGTGCCTCATCTCCTCTTCCTGCTGTCAGTCCGCTGGGGAGGCCCCCTGGAAGGATATCACAGAGAAGCGGTCTTTCCCAGCCTCCTGCGCCAAAGCCACAGTGGCCGGCCTCCCCAGATCATTGCTACAGTGACAGAAGGAAAAAAAAACACTCTTTGTTTAAGCCACTGTATCAGCCAGGAGCCTTCTTGTGACTTTCGCAGCCAGGTGCATCTTTTTTTTTTTTTTTGAGACAGAGTCTCAGCTCTGTCGCCTCCAGGCTGGGAGTGCAGCTATCTCAGCTCGGGCAGCCTCTGGCTCCTGGTTCATGCCATTCTCCTGCCTCAGCCCGAGAGCAGCTGGGACTACAGGCTCAGCCACTCCCTCACCAAGCAATTTTTGTATTTTAGTAGAGACACGGTTTCCCCACCGCAGCTAGCCAGGGCTGGCTCCTCGATCTCCTGACCTCATGATCTTCCCACCTCAGCCTCCCAAAGTGCTGGGATTACAAGCGTGAGCCATCGCGCCTGGCCCAGGCGCATTCTTAACTGGTACAGCAACTATGGCACCACACGGACTGCCCTCACCGGGATGATCTTGACCACTCACTTTTATGACCCATTACTGTACAGAGGAACCAAGCCCACGCCCCTAAAGATCACAATGCTCCTGGAGACTGGACTAGAGAAGAAGACTTCAGATCATTCACACAAGCTTTCAACCAGCCTTATCTCTGCACAGACACAGGACGAGGTGCTGGGGGTTCAAGGAGGAAGGTGACCTGGTGTGTGGTGTGCCTCCCCAAGCCATCTAGATAGTGGGAGAGGCAGAAGTATACACAGATATAACCAGACACGACACAGTCACACAGAACTACAAAGCAAGGGCCAGGGAAGACAGGAGGGGAAGAAAACCAGCTGGGCCTGGCTGGGCGCGGTGGCTCAAGCCTGTAATCCCAGCACTTTGGGAGGCCGAGATGGGCGGATCACGAGGTCAGGAGATCGAGACCATCCTGGCTAACACAGTGAAACCCCGTCTCTACTAAAAATACAAAAACCTAGCCGGGCGAGGTGGCAGGCGCCTGTAGTCCCAGCTACTCGGGAGGCTGAGGCAGGAGAATGGCGGGAACCCGGGAGGCGGAGCTTGCAGTGAGCTGAGATCCGGCCCCTGCACTCCAGCCTGGGCGACAGAGCGAGAATCTGTCTAAAAAAAAAAAAAAAAAAAAAAAGAAAACCAGCTCGGCCCACAGCAGCCAGAACACAGGTACACGGCTAAGCAGCCCTCCGGAGGAAGGGGGCCCTGCTGGTGAGGCTGGGTTCTGGATTCAGTTGACCACAGTATTTACTGAGACCCAAGGTCACTCCTGTTCACTGACATTCGATGTCTCTGTCAACTCCCTTCACCAACAATTGGGTGCTCATGATCTCACTCCAGCCCTGGTGGGCCAGTGTGTGACACGTAAGACACCTGGAAACAGCCTCTAGGAAACACTAACTCATGAGCTACAGCATCATGAAAAGCCCTTGAAGCAGTCATTGAAGGGGTGCTGCAGACCGGCCACAGCCCACACCAAGATCACACGTGACTCACACCCTCCACCCCACCCTTCGTGCCACTGAAGAAGGGTGGGGAGCAAGGAGCCTGACCCCAGCCCTTCCTGGGACGCGACTGCCAGGATCTGACAGACCCAAAGGGGAAAGCCGTCTTCAGAGAGTTTTGAAGCCTGTGTCCAAATGTTCTGTATGAAAACTGCACCCATGGCTGGGCGAAGTGGCTCAAGCCTGTAATCCCAGCACTTTGGGAGGCCGAGACGGGCGGATTACGAGGTCAGGAGACCGAGACCATCCTGGCTAACACGGTGAAACCCCGTCTCTACTAAAAATACAAAAAACTAGCCGGGCGTGGTGGTGGCGCCTGTAGTCCCAGCTACTCAGGAGGCTGAGGCAGGAGAATGGCGTGAACCCGGGAGGCGGAGCTTGCGGTGAGCCGAGATTGCGCCACTGCACTCCAGCCTGGGGCACAGCGCGAGACTCCGTCTCAAAAAAAAAAAAAAAAAAAAAAAACTGCACCCACAAAAACAGGGGTGGGAGCCACGGGGGCAGAAACAAAGCAGAACGGATTCTATAAGCTCGGAAAGCTCTTTCTTTGGAAAACTGTTGCTGATCCATGAGGGTACATTTTTGAAATATATTAAGTTCTCAGGCTTCTGGCTTTCCTGGGAAGCAGAAGTTTTACCTTCCCTTCCAGGCTTTCCCTGCTAAGACACAGAAAACAGTCCTCACAAACCCCACTCATCCTGTATTTATTCTCGGTGCATTTCTGGGGCTGCTGGTTCTCGGTGGTTTTCACTCGCTCGACGTAACAGGAGCTCACCACAGAGACACCAGAAAATGAACCATGAGGGTCACCAGGACAATGAGGAGCTGCTCTCACCACCCCTCCTTGAGGACCATGGGGACCTACGAGTCCCTGGAAATGCTGCCCAGAGGGAACTGCAGAGTTGAGCCGTGGCCTCCAATGCCAAGGCCCACCTGGCGGGAGCTGGGCCGGTCAGGGGGCTCTTGAGGGGTGATGGGAGCTTCGCAAACCCCCAACTCTTCTCCCATCTTCAGATGCAATCACCCGCCTCCTACACATACGGGGCCACGTTCAGAGACACCGGGGTCACCTGCGAGGCTGAGACAAGGCTTCTGCCTCCTAGACAGCAGGTGCTGAGGGCACAGCGAGGGGGACTGCAAGTGCTACCTGCATCTGCTCATTCATCCCTCCTGGTCACCTGCCAGGCAGCCGTCTATGCAGACTGCCCGAGGCCTCTGTGATGGCTCCATGGGGAGGAGGAAGCCCAGCACTCCTGACACGGACAGCTGCGGGAACGGAGACCCATCGGGTGTCTAGAGATCTGCTCCCTTGCGAGCAGGAATGAACAGGCATCGCTCTGTGATCCGAATGCCTCCTAACCCGGGGGGAAGCATCAGTGCCACTGTCCCGGTTGCTCCTTCTCACACCTAAGGCAACCCTCAACCTTCGCTCCCGATGCACAGCCCAGGCACCCAGTGAAGGAGAGACTTCACTGGCATTTGCACAGCTTCCTTCAGCAGACAGCTGTGGTTCAGAACCCTTTTCTCCGTCTCAGCTCTCTGCTAAGCCTTAGTTTTTCTCATACATTCAATGCAAGGTTTAGAGTGGGGACCAGTGAGTCTCAGCCTAGTGTCCCCTGGAGGATTAGAAAACTACAAATGCGAAGGTCTATCCCCACGCCCCAAAATCTGATGCGGGTTGCATGTGGAATGTCTCAATTGTTAAAAAGAGGATTGTCCCAGGGGTTCTCATACTCAATTAGGGCTGAGAACCCCTGGAGGAGGTTCAGCTCGGCCTTGGGGCCTCAGAGCAGAAACTGGCGAGGCAGGTGTGTCATGGTGTGAGGTGGCATCTGATGCTGCAGACTCAGTGAGCTCCCACGCAGCCCTGCTCTGCTCCACTCATGCTCAGTAGGGTCCTTTTGAGGTGTTTATCGTCTGTTTTGCTTAATTTGTTGAGACTTTGACACGTAGACAAACAGATTCTAGCCTCAAGGAAGAGCACCTGCCTTGCCTTCACAGCAGTGAGAACAGGTTACCTGGGAGATCATGAGGGCCACGCATGCAACTCTTCAAATCCAGCCTGAGGTTCCACAGGAAGGGGGGTAACTCACCAAATATTTTAGCCAAACCTTCATCAGGATTTTTTGAACTTGAGGAAAATTCAGGCCAGGTGCGGTGGCTCACATCTGTAATCCCAGCACTGTGGGAGGTCGAGGTGGGAGGATCACTTGAGGTCAGGAGTTCGAGACCAGCCTGGGGAACATAGGGAGACCCGGACTCTACAAAAAATAAAAAGTAATTATCTGGGCATGGTGCTGTACACCTGTGGTCCCAGTCACTCAGGAAGCTGAGACGGGAGGATCCACTGAGGTCAGGAGTTCGTGACCAGCCTGGCCAACATGATGAAACCCCATCTCTACTAAAAATTGTATTTTAGTAATTACTAATTTACTAGTAATTTACTAATTTAGTAAATTAGCCAGGCATGGTGGCACGCGCCTGTAATCCCAGCAACTTGGGAGGCTGAGGCAGGATAATCGCTTGAACCTGGGAAGCAGGGGTTGCAGTGAGCCGAGATAGCGCCATTGCACTCCAGCCTGGGTGAGAGAGCTATACTCCATCTCAAAAAATTAAAAATTAAAAATTAAATAAAATTAGATAGTGATGTGATGCTTCACACCTGTGTGAGTATAATAAAAACCACTGAATTATATACTTTTTATAGGGTAAATGTGGCCAGATGTGGTGGTTCATGCCTGTAATCCCAGCACTTTGGGAGGCCAAGGTAGGAGGATCACTTGAGCCCTGGAGTTTGAGATCAGCCTGGGCAACATAGTGAGATCCCTATTTCTACAAAAATTTAAAAAATTAGCTGGGTGTGGTGGTTCATGCCTGTGGTCCCAACTACTGGGGAGGCTGAAGGGAGGATCCTTGGGCCTCGAAGGTGGACGCTGCAATTAGCTGTGATTGTGTCACTGCACTCCAGCCCTGGGTGACAGAGGGAGACCCTGCCTCAAAAATAATAATAATACATAGGAAAATAAAATTAAGGGTGAATTTTATTACATATTATATCTCTATAAAGTTATTACTACTTTTTTTTTGAGACAGGACCCCCCTCTGTTGCCCAAGTTTGAGTGCAGTGGTGTGATCAGAGCTTACTGCAGCCTCAACTTTTTTTTTTTTTTTTCGAGACGGAGTCTCGCTCTGTCGCCCAAGCTGGAGTGCAGTGGCGCGATCCTGGCTCACTGCAAGCTCTGCCTCCTGGGTTCACGCCATTCTCCTGCCTCAGCCTCCCGAGTAGCTGGAACTATAGGCGCCCGCCACCGCGCCCGGCTCATTTTTTGTATTTTTAGTAGAGACAGGGTTTCACCATGGTCTCGATCTCCTGACCTTGTGATCCGCCCGCCTCGGCCTCCCAAAGTGCTGGGATTACAGGCGTGAGCCACCGCGCCCGGCCAGCCTCAACTTTTTGGGCTCAAGTGATCCTCCCACCTCAGCCTCCCTAGTAGCTGGGACCACAGGCACACACCACCATGCATGGCTAATTTTTTAATGTTTTATACAGACAGGCTCTCATTTTGTCGCCTAGGCTTGTTGCAAACTCCGGAGCTCAAGGGATCCTCCTGCCTTGGCCTCCTAAAGTGCTGGGGTTACAGGACTGAGTCACTGTACCTGGCCAGATGCTGTTTTTTTTTTTTTTTTTGAGACAGAGTCTCGTTCTGTCACCCAAGCTGGAGTGCAGTGGCGCAATCTCTGCTCACTGCAAGCTCCGCCTCCAGAGTTCACACCATTCTCTTGCCTCAGCCTCCCGAGTAGCTGGGACAACAGGCGCCCGCCACCACGCTCACCTATTTTTTTGTATTTTTAGTAGAGACGGGGTTTCACCGTGTTAGCCAGGATGGTCTCGATCTCCTGACCTCGTGATCCACCCGCCTTGGCCTCCCCAAGTGCTGGGGTTACAGGCGTGAGCCGCCGCGCCCGGCCGCACATGGTGGTTCTTTATACTAATCTTTCTACTTTTGCAGATGTTTGGAAATTCTTACAATGAAAAGTTAAAATATGGATGTATGCCACCCTCCTATAGAGCTCTGAATTTTGAGATAGCTTCAAAGTTAGGAAAATGTTTTCAGTTACCCCCTTATCCCAAGTAATAAACCCTGAAGGGTAGATTTGGGGAGGTAAAGAAGGTCGAGTAGGTAGAGCATCTGCGCTCCCCACTGTGCGAGGGAACGCCCTCCTCTGCCCCACTTAGGCTGGAGGCGAGGCCCATGTTTCTCTCCAGCTGCCACAGCAACATACCTTGGATCCAGCAGAGCACAAAGAAGAGGGCCATGGCTCTGCTCATCTTTGCCTTAGTCCATGAACCATCAGGGAGAAGCCAGTCTTCTGAAGACCCTTCAGACTCAGCGGCTGTGGACTCCAGGGTACCACGGAACCTGACGGTCTGTGAAGTCACACCCGGAAGTGAGGTGGGGCCTGCTTGCCCGTGAGAAGGGGAAGGGCCTGTGTCTGTGGACAGTGACAGGAGCCATGCTGGTGGCCCTGAAGTGACTGCCTCTCTGCTCACTTCCCTCGGCTCCCTGGTGCCTTCCTCCATCCCGCATGTCCTGAGGGCAACAGGATATTAACCAGGACTCTGAAGTCACAAGTGACAAAAACTCAACTAAATTGGCTGAAGCGAATTGGAAGTAGTTAGAATAGCCAGAAAAATCCTGTGATCAATCAAGACATCACAGCCGGGTGCGGAGGCTCACACCTGTAATCTTTGGAAGGCTGAGGCAGGTGGATCACCTGAGGTCAGGAGTTCCAGACCAGCCTGGCCAACATGGTGAAACCCCATCTCACTAACAAAGTGTTGCTATTTATTGTATTAGGTAAAATTATAACACCAAAATAGCACAGACCAAGTGTTACGCCCATTTTGTTACTCATGTGTCACTATTTCCCTCTATTATATAAGTATTAAACTGTTTTCAAAGGAAAAATCTTTCTATTTTAGTACCTTGTACTACGCTTTTTTCTAGTTTTTTCCCATGTTCATTTTGTACTGGGTCCCACAAATTGTGTAGCCAGCCCTGCCCTTGAGGCTTCATGTTCTCACAGTGTGTGTTCCATGGCTGACACGGCAGATATCTTTTAGCGGTAAAAACTCGCACAAAGAGTTATACAGGGCCAGGCACGGTGGTTCACGCCTGTAATCCCAGCAATCTGGGAGGCCGAGGCAGACAGATCACTTGGGGTCAGGAGTTCAAGACAAGCCTGACCAACACGGTGAAACCCCTTCTCTACTAAAAATACAAACATTAGCCAGGTGTGGTGGCAAGTGTCCACAGTTCCAGCCACTTGGGAGGCTGAGGCAGGAGAATCACTTGCACCTGGGAGGTGAAAGCTGCAGTGAGCCAAGATCACACCACTACCCTCCAGCCTGAGCGACAGAGAGAGACTCTGTCTCAAAAAAGAAAAAATAAAGTAATCTGCATAGAAGTGGACCCGCACAATTCAACCCTGTGTTGTGTAGGAGCTGACTGAATCGTCTCCCAGTTCTGGAGGCTGGAGGTCTGAGATCAAGAAGTCAGAAGCGCTGGTTTTTTCTGAGGCTGTGAGGGAAGTCCCTGTTCCAGGACGTGGTCTCAGATGGCCATCTTCTCCCTGGGCTTGCACGCCATCTTCCCTCCATACACACCTGAGTCCACGTTTCCTCTTCTAAGAGCACAGGATTACATCAGATTAGGGCCTGCCCCAGTTACCTCATTTTAACTTGATTTCCTCTGTAAAGGCCCTATCACCAAATACAGTCACATTCTCAGGTTCGGCAGGGTGGCCAGGACTTCAACATATGAAGAAGAAGGGGCACCACGTAATCTGTAACAGCAGGTCATGGCAGCTGCAGAAATCTCATTCCTCTAAAATACCTTCCAAAACAAAAACAAAATCCAGAACAAAAAATAACAAAAAGAATATGTAAAACAACACAAAACCCACACCCTCACCATAACCAGAAGACAGAAAATGTCCAAATTCCAAATGACCAGTAAGTAGAAAAATAAACGCTAACCTGGGCTCCATCTCTTTTGCTTCTGCCGCTGGCCTTCGCAACGAGGAAACCTGGAGGTTCAAGAGGGTCTAAAATCTCCACCCTGAGTTTGAAAATGCTAAAAGTGTAACCTGGTTGATCAGTACAAATACCCAGGGGTGGGAGTGCCCTGGGGACAGGAGACTGGTGAGATTGCAGTAAAGCAATGGACTCTATCTCTAAAAAAACAACGATGTTTATTCAGGAACAGGCATTGCAATGGGAATAAGCAATGGGAATGGATGTGCTCCACGAGGTAAAGGAAGACATTTTTTAAAGGAAAAATGAAAAGGGTTACATAGGTTGTTATAAGACAATCATCTTCAGGCCGGGTGCGGTGGCTCACGCCTGTAATCCCAGCACTTTGGCAGGCCGAGGCGGGCAGATCACTTGAGGTCAGGAGATCGAGACCATCCTGGCTAACACAGTAAAACCCCATCTCTACTAAAAATACAAAAAATTAGCTGGGTGTGGTGGCGGATGCCTGTAGTCCCAGCACTGTGGGAGGCCGAGGTGGGCGGATCACAAGGTCAGGAGATCGAGACCATCCTGGCTAACATGGTGAAACTCTGTCTCTACTAAAAATACAAAAAATTAGCCGGGCATGGTGGTGGGTGCCTGTAGTCCCAGCTACTCAGGAGGCTGAGGCAGCAGAATGGCGTGAACCCGGGAGGCGGAGCTTGCAGTGAACTGAGATTGGGCCATTGCACTCCAGCCTGGGCAACAGAGAAAGACTGTCTCAATAAAAATAAATAATAAAAAAAAGACGCCTGAAAGTGCCTCATATACTGTTCAGAGACACTCATGCATATAACAGTCTATGCTCGGTGTCTGCTTTCTCTTTGCTTTTACTGAGCAATGTGTCCTGGCATGTCTCATATGAAATTATATAGCACGCTCTCATTATTTTTAATGGCTACACAGTGATCGATTTTATGAATGTATAAACACTAGATGCAAATGAATACATACCGATGATTTCATCTGCATAAAGTTCAGATATGGGCAACACTAATATGTTTTCAAAATTAAGGACAGAGGTCACCTCGGAGGAGGAACAGGTCAGAGACCAAGGGGTAGGAGCTGATGGGTGGCTGTTCCCACTGTTAAGAAAACAGAAGCCGGGCCGGGCGCGGTGGCTCAAGCCTGTAATCCCAGCACTTTGGGAGGCCCGAGAGAGGCAGGGCGGATCACGAGGTGGGAGATGAGACCATCCCATTGCTGCAGTGAAACCCGTCTCTACCTAAAATTACAAAAACTAGCGGGTGAGGGTGGCGAGGAGCCTGTGTCCAGCTACTTCGGAGGCTGAGGCAGAATGGTGAACCGGAGATGAAGGAGCTTGCAGTGAGCGAGATCTGGCCACTGCACTCCAGCCTGGGTGACAGGCAGAGACTCCGCCTCCAAAAAAAAAAAAAAAAAAAGCAAAGAAACTAGGAGACAGGGTGACACCATTTTAAAATCGCTGCATCTTCGCTTCTTCTTTTTGAATATAGTCTGGCTCTGTCACCCCGAAGCTGGAGAATCTAATAGTGTGATCTGGGCTCTGCAGCCTCCATCTCCCAGGCTCAAGCCAACTTCCCCACCTCAGCCTCTCTGGGTAACTGGGACTGAATGCATTCTTTCTGCTGCAAACAATTGCAATAAAGACAGGGTTTTGCCATGTCCAGGCTGGTCTCAAATTCTGGAGCTCAAGCAATCCACCCTTCCCTTGATCACAAGTGCTGGGATTACAGGCATGAGCTACCGCCCATCCCATCTATCTTTTTTTTTTTTTTTTTGAGGCAGTCTCACTCTGTCGCCAAACCCAGTGGCTGGCGATCTCGGCTCACTGCAACCTCCGCCCTCCTGGGTTCAGCGGTCTCCTACCCCAGCCTCCCTGAGTAGCTGGGACTAGAATCATGCCACTGCACAGCCTTCTTGTGTTTGTGGAACAGGGTTTCACTGTGGTGCATGGGATAAGGTCTCGATCTCCTAGCCTAGCGATCTGCACCCTTCTCAAGTCTCCCAAATTGCTGGGATTACAGACTGAGCCACTGTGCGGCCCCCAACTCCATCTTAAAACTATGAGCTGTTTCAACCACCCAGTCCACAATGGCCAATAAGATGCTATGGCTAAAGCAACAGTTTAGTAATGCCTGCAAAGACAAGCTCCCTACGACAACAAAATGTCCAAGATGCTCAATATTGCCTAACAATATATGATTTAAGATAGTTATAGTTACACAAAATTCTTCGCTCCCGCCTGTAATCCCAGCACTTTGGGAGTCAAAGAGTGGGGTGGACTCACTCGAGAGCTCAGGAGTTTTGAGACCAGCCTGGAGGCAACATAGCAAAACCAGTCTCTGCACTAAAACTACAAAAAAATTGGCTGGGCATGGTGGAATTTTTACCTGTGAGGTCCCAGCTACTCGGGGAGGCTGTGAGGCTGTTGGATAGCAGACTGGGAAGTGGAGCTACAGTGGCTGAATCAAACAACTTGGGCAGGAGTGGGAACCCTGTCTCAAAAAAAAAATATATATATATATATATATATATAGAGAGAGAGAGAGAAGTCATGCTTTGATGTATTTATGCATTATTAAAATGCAGGATAACTTTCTTTTAAAATCAAAAAGTGGCAGTGCTCTGTCAGCCCACCCTCATATAGACATAGCTTAGTTTTTACAGAGGTAAGATCCCTATATAAGAAGAGTTTAAAATAAAGGGTGGCGAGGTGGCTCACGCCTGCTTAATCCCAGCTCTCAGGGAGGTGGAGGCTGCAGTGAGCTGAGATCAGGCAACTGCACTCCAGCTTGGGCAACAGGGCGAGACACAGGCAAAAAAAAAAAAGACAAAATAAAATAAAGAGGGTGTGTTCCCCCTCTTGCTTTCTGAGGATGGCCTACTCTGTAACTGAGTAGCTTTCAATAAATAATCACTTCTCACTGTACTCTGCAACTTGCCTTGAATTTCTTCTGGGCAAGATCCAATAACCCGCCCTTGGGGTCTGGATCGGGACCCCTCTTCCAGCAACAATGTTGTTTCTTGAACTCAGCGGTGGTTATACAAGTGTGTCCACATTTTAATCAGTCATTGAAATGTACATGCACACTTGTGATTTCTGCACATTTCCATATAACACTGTGCTTCAATTTTACAGATTTTAAGTTCACAACCCATTGGGAGAGGTATCTCTACAGGGAAATAACTATGGATCCGTTTGGTAAACAAATGTAGAACTCAAGTACCTTGCACTCTTGAAGCAGCTGAATCCAGTGCGCGCAGGGGGCTACCTGCATGCCAATTCCCCGCCCAATAATTTTGGGTAGGTTACCAAAGTGTGAAGACTTTGACTGAAAAATGGGAGTAATAAGACAACTACCTGATATTGTTTTAAGGATTTAATATAACCTATGTAAAGTGGGCAGAAGTGCTCCGCAGGCGCAGAGCAGGTGCTCAAGAAATGCCAGGACCAAAATACCACGAAACTGTGATTTTTATGAGGAAAAGGATCTTTTCTTTAGTGCTCAACGAGGAAATATTATGGGGTCGTGCGCAGTGGCTGACGCCTGTAATCCCAACGCTTTGGAAGGCCTAAGCGGGAGGATTGCTTAATTTCTAGGAGACTAGCCCGGGCAACATAACGAGATCTCGTCTCAAAAAAAAAAAAAAAATTGTTTTAATTAGCTAGCGTTGCGTGGTGGCCGTAAGGTGGCCAATGAGGTTTATGCGAAGCACGATTATTGCTAATTGAAACCTTTTCCCAATACCCCACCGTGACGACTTGCAATATAGTCGGCATTGACAATCTTTAACAGTCTCTACGGAGCCTATTTCAGTAAAAATAAATAAATAAATAGGTAGATAAATAAGTTGAGGGCAGCGGTGCGCGCCTGTAGTCCACCCTTATTGGCTGGCGCGGGAGGATCGCTTGAGCCCAAGGTTTCCAGCTTGGGCGACAGAACAAGACACTTTATCTAGAAAAAAAGAAAACATAAATACTTTGGGCGAAATATCCAGGGCCAGCATCCTTGGAGAGGGCGCTCTCAGGAAGGAGCGTGGCCCGAGGTGCTGGGACGCGGAAAAGACGTCTTCCTGGACCGGTGAATTTTTGCAGCTCCACTGACTCCGGCCGCGCCCGCACACCAGCCCAGCTCCACTTTCTGCCGCCCGCGTCTCCTTTAAGACGGAGCCATGACATCATCCCCCACGCTGCGCAGCCTACCTTGGCAACACCGCGACCACTTTTTTCCGGATGACCTCAATTGGCTGGCCAGCCTCCGGAGGCCCCGCCCCCTGCGCGCTGGCGGCCCCGGGCGCCTGCTGTCAATCGGACCAGGTGGGAGCGGTGATTGGCCGCGGGGCCCGCCCTCCAGGAAGCCCCGCGGGGCTCGCGTAGGCTGCACGCTCGGGGAGGGAGGGGCGCGGCGCCGCGTCGGGAACCGCAGCTGTCCCGGTCCTCCCTCCCGCCCGCCCGCCCGCCCGCCCTCCGGTCCCTCCTGCAGCCCGCCTGCTGGGCAGGGCCGGCGTGGCCCGGCCATGGAGTCCTACGACATCATCGCCAACCAGCCCGTGGTCATCGACAACGTGAGGCCCGGCAGCCAGGGGGAGGGCGGGCGCCCCGCCCCCGGGGGCGCACGCGGCGGCGCAGGGAGAGACCCCCGCCCGCCTCGGCGCGTGCTCCGCTCACTGCTTGGCCGTCGCCGCCGCCGGGCTGCTGGCGTCGCTCCGGGGGCGCGCGCCCACTTGGCCCTGTAAGGCCGGCCATGGGGCGAGCCCCCTTGCCCGCGTTGCAGAGCCCCTTCCCCGACCCCTCCCCGAGCCGGGCGGGGAAGTTCAGGAGAGCTTGAGTGACAGCCGGGAGGGGACGCGCCCCGGACCCTTCTCAGCTGAGAGTGCGGTCCCTGGGCAGATTTCAACCCCAGTCCCTTTCCCCGTCCTTCGGCCCTGGCTCTGGCTGCCTGGCGGAGGTGGGGTGGCATTTGTCCTTTGCACACTGCTGGCTTCATCTTTGGGGCTGCACCCCGAGGCAACAAATGCAGGATACTCTGTCACCCACATGTCCACCACCATCTGGTTTGCCTCTTGGCTACTTTGACTTTCTCCTTAAATGCTCCCTGTGCTGGGCAAACATTTCAAAGCCAGCAGGGCAATGGAGAGTTCATGGCCACTCTTCCCAGTATCAGCAAGCTATTTGGGGTGATCATTTGGAAGCCTCAGAGGAAAGATGTCAGGCGTCCTGTGGTTTTGGCCTTCGGCAGTGGGGCTCGGCTTGCTTTCAGCTACCGTAGGAAGATTTCTGGCCTCGGAGCTGTGATACGGGGAGAAGATAAGGGCTGGGATCTTTGAGTCTGCCCCTAGCTGGGTGTCTGCGTCTGGTGTGCGGGCCTTGGAGTTTTTGGTAATGACTCACTTCTGCTCTTTCTGGGATCTGTCTCCCTCCCACATGACCCCGTGGGGTCCCTGAATGGCTGGCTGTTCTGGAGTACCCACGTGGGCTTCCTGAGTCACAGCAGAGGGTGTTTAATGAGGAGGCTAGCACTGAGCTTGGCGACAGCACACCAGCGGGACGCTGCAGAAAGGAGCAGGTTACCTCCTTTCTTGATGTGCAAATAACTCGTATGGGCTAATCAACAGGCTTCTAAGTTCAAAGGGCTACCACTAGGCCCCTTGGAGATTCCAGCCTCTCCTCTGTAACTTGGAGATGTTTGTTTCTGCTGCAGACTCAGAGGGTTGCGATGAAGAGCGGTGGAGCTGCGTTGAGAAGCTGGCCCCTTCGCTGGGTGGGAGGTTTCTAATTGCCCCGTTCTTTGGGGGATCCTTAAGTCCAGCTGCCAGGTGGGGGCAGCGATAGGAGCAGGTTCTCCTAGTAGTCTCTGGGGAAACCACATGAGGGGAGCTGCCAGTCATCCCATGCACCCGTTGGTCTTCTCCAGCAGGTCCTGTAGGTGGTCCATGTTCCATGCCTTCTGGATTCTTGGGGGAGAGGGAAGCTGTTGAAAAAAAAAAAAAAAAAAAACCCATGCAGAGGGGTTTCTTCTAGCTTTTGGGAGTAGCATGTGCTATGGAATCCTCCTGCTGGAGCCGACCATGAGGTGTGCAGAGGAAGGTGCCCTTCATGGTTTCTCTCTGTATTATTGACATTTTGGGCTAGCTCATTGTTGGTAGTGCAGGCTCACTTGTGCATTGTAGGATGTTTAGCAGCATCCCTGGCCTCTGCCCACTAGATGCTAATAGCATCCCCCACTGCATGTCCCTTCTCCCCAGCTGCCCGACATTGCCAAATGTTGCCAGGGCAGGAGGATACAAAATTGCTCCCAGTCTTGAACCATTGATGTACTTGTAAATGATCCTGGCAGGGTCCCTGGCTTCCTCCTTGGCCTGCCTTGACAGGGCAGCCAGCCGTCTCCATTGCAGGGGACTGGCTTCATCTGGTGGTGCACATGGGCCGTTAAACTTTGTTTTTCCTTGCAGGGTTCGGGGGTGATTAAAGCCGGCTTTGCAGGAGACCAGATTCCCAAATACTGTTTCCCAAACTAGTAAGTGTGGCTCGGGCAGCAGCCTCAGTCCTTCTGTTTATCTTGTGTGAGAACGTTAGCCTTCTGTCACAGCACTCTTTGAAGACAATTTTTGCCCTGACCTGTATGGAAAACACCAAATTTGTGAGGTTGACACTCTTGAGAGAGCACTGAAAGAACAAGACTAAGCGTTCTAGGGTTCCTCTTTGTCTTTGGAGTCTCTCAGTTTGGTCTTGTTGAGCCAGCAAGGAGGAAAAGCAGCCAGTATTTCCCTGGGGATGGGGTGTGGTAGCAGCAGCAAGAATAAAGGGAGACACGTCCAAGGGGAGCCCTAAACGCAGATCAGGAGGAGTGAGGAATTAGATGCACAGCCACCCTTTCCTCCCTGAAGGGGTTTTCTGCTGGACTTGTTTGCAGACTCTAGAAAATGTCTTGTTTCAGTTAAGAGGGGATCCTTTGCCCCGTGTGGTACTGGTGGAGGCGGGAGTAAGAGAGAATTGCAAACCCAGAGAGCCTGGGGTGCCCCTCGCACCCGCCGCGAGCCTATTGGGAAAGTTGCCCTCAGGAGCACGTCTTCCTGGAGGCTTGGGAATGAGTGGCCGAAAGGCAGGAGGCAGCAGGGGGTCCTAGATCCCCCCAGGTGGCAGGGTAGCCGGAGCCCGGCCTGGTCTTGGACAGAGCTAGCGTGGTGCTCCCTGTCAAGCTTCAGCATTCCTTTCTGACTGCGTGGGTATAATTAGAGGTTCCTTTGCCTTTAGTGGTAGATCATCAGATCCTACAGTTTCCAAGAAGTGAATCTCTGATCCCGAAACCCTGGTGGTGGGGTAGGGTGGCATTGACTGAGTGAGAGCAGGGTGCACAAGGGAGCCCCCACCCAGCTTCCTGGGACTGTCCTCCCTCAGTCTGTGGATGGTGACAGCAGCCCTGCCCCACCGAAGTCAGGAGCGTGGGCCGAGTCACTGTGGCTGCAGGAAGCTGACCCTCTACAAGGGCTGGGCCATGGAGGACTGGGTTCTGGTGCTCAGACACGCAACTGTCTGTGCTGACCATGCCTTCCGACCCTAAGCTTCTCATCCTGCCTAGGCCCCCTCTCTAGCCCCAAACCCTATAGGCCCCAGTTCCAACCTGTGCTCCCCCAGCCACATCCTGGTGTTCGGAGGCCAGTACCCTCTGGGCAGCTGTGGTTGGATTTCACTTTTTCTGGACACAAGCTCCACCATGCCCCCTGCCCTCCTTGCTGACGTTATCTGTCCTCACAGTGTCGGGCGGCCCAAGCACATGCGGGTGATGGCTGGAGCCCTGGAGGGGGACCTCTTCATCGGACCAAAAGCAGAGGTAACACCGAGGAGCCTGCCTTTCCCTGGGTGTGGGGTCCTCAGTTGCAGGGGCATGGCATATGTGAGAGACCCGTGTTCTTGAGCCTCTGCTGGTGACCTCCCGGGCACCTCCTCCAGGCTCCGGCTGGGAAGTGCTGTGCAGGGGCACCTTGCCCTGAGATGGGGCCACGGTTCCTCTTCTGGGGAGCATGGGTAGAGCTCATCGTGTCCTGTCTTTTAGAAGCTATTTGAAAGCTACAGAACCAAGAACCAATTAAAAAGTGATACAAGAGTCAGAATCACACACTTGATGTGTGTTCTAATGAGGCCGTGGGGCCTCCTCTCACACTGTAGCCGGGGTGCCCCACCAGGGGACTGCACGGCCTGATCAGACCCTCAGGAGAGCGTGTGTGGGTGTGGGGAGAACAGGAAGCTGAGCTTGGCCAAGGGCAGTTTAGGCGCCTGAGGAGCATTGCCGGGGCGTGGGGCATGCCTGGTTCTGGGCCCAGAAAGGGGAGGCCTGAGCTGGAGGTGCGGAGGTGGGGGTCTCGCAGGTGGGGTCCATAGGAGCCGAGGTGGTGAGAGGAGCTAAGTGAGAAGCTGAGCTCGGTGAGAAGGGCCATGCCTAGGGGGACATGGAAGGGCAGGTGGAAGCAGCACATCAGTGCATGCAGGGGACTGGTGAGGACCGGCCAAAGGGCTGGGGGAAGAGGCACAGGTCAGGGTGCACAGGTGGCCCCGGAGGGGCCATGTTGGGCGGCTGCAAGGCGCCGGCACTGGCAGAGTGTGAGGAGAATGTGGGGGACGTGCCGGCAGCGGGAACGGGGAAGAAGAGGGTCTGCAGATGTTGGGGGATATGCTGCCACCCTCTCCGATCCCCCCAGCCGAAGCTAGCTGGGCTCTGAGAGCCTAAGAAGCTATTAGGCAAGTGAACCCATGCTGAGTTCAGGACCCGCCACAGACCCTGGGACACCCAGTGGGCAGGGGTAGTTCTGGTCAGGGCAGGTGAGGGGCAGCTTCCAGGAGGGTGGAAAGCAGCCAGTGAGCAAGGGTCGGGTGCCACACCCTCTTCCCACCCCGCCAGGAGCACCGGGGGCTGCTGACCATCCGCTACCCCATGGAGCACGGCGTGGTGCGAGACTGGAATGACATGGAACGCATCTGGCAGTACGTCTACTCGAAGGACCAGCTGCAGACCTTCTCAGAGGAGGTGTGACAGCTGCCCCTTCCGCATGCTCCGCATTCTCCTGGCTGTGCCCCTCTCCTCCGCGTCCCTCCTCGCCGGGCTCCCACATTTCCCCTCTGCATTTCTGGAGGGCCTGCTGCCTTTCCGTGCGTGTCTGGGTGCGCATGCATGCCCCGTGGCTGCTAGGCAGAATCTTCCAAAGAGAGCCGGGTCTCCGGAAGAGTAACTGCCAGCAGATAAAGGGATGGTGCCCTCAGGAGGGGTAGGAGGCTGAGCCGCCTGTGCGCCAGCGGGTGGGTGTGGCTCTCTGGAAAGAGCCTTTTAGGGCCTTGCAAGTTGCCTCCTTGCATGCCTACAACCGTCCCACCCTCGCAGCATCCTGTGCTCCTCACGGAGGCCCCGCTCAACCCAAGTAAGAACCGGGAGAAGGCGGCAGAGGTGTTCTTTGAGACCTTCAACGTGCCGGCGCTGTTCATCTCCATGCAGGCTGTGCTCAGTCTGTGAGTGCCCCCTCAGCCTGGCCTCCCTGAGTCCCGTCCTCCCTGTGCCGCCCTCCTGCTCACCATGACCAGGGTCTGACTTCCCTGGAAAAACAGCCCCTTGATGACTCTTCCTCTAGGGAGTCCCTCGTGCCCTTTGTTCCGACTAGATAATGCAGATGTGCCAGGGTTCCTTCCCTGGGTGAGGAGGTCCCCGTGCCTCAGTGGCTGAGGTGAGGGGATGCTGACCTGGTGACAGGTACGCAACGGGACGCACGACAGGAGTGGTTCTAGACTCGGGGGACGGGGTCACTCACGCCGTGCCCATCTATGAGGGCTTTGCCATGCCTCACTCCATCATGCGGGTGGACATTGCCGGCCGCGACGTCTCCCGCTACCTCCGACTCCTGCTGCGCAAGGAAGGGGTTGACTTCCATACCTCGGCTGAGTTTGAGGTTGTCCGGACAATCAAAGAGGTGACGAGGGGCAAGAGGGTGTGGACACGACCTGGGGTGAGGAAAGGGTGGCACCAAGGCACGGGTGTCCCAGGTGCAGCCTTCTGAGGGCTGTGTCCCCGCCCCCGCAGCGAGCCTGCTACCTGTCCATCAACCCGCAGAAGGATGAGGCTCTGGAGACGGAGAAGGTGCAGTACACGTTGCCAGACGGCAGCACGCTCGATGTAAGTGGCCGGGCCTGGCACTGGAGTGGCAGCCAATGCCCAGCCTGGGGGAAGGGGTGCCCAGCTTCTCCGGGAAGCTTGTCTGCCTCAATCTTGTCCACTTAAGGTGGGGCCTGCCCGATTCCGGGCCCCCGAGCTGCTGTTCCAGCCGGACCTTGTAGGGGATGAGAGTGAGGGGCTCCATGAGGTGCTGGCCTTCGCCATACACAAGTCCGACATGGACCTGCGCCGGACACTGTTCGCCAACATCGTGCTCTCGGGTGGCTCCACGCTTTTCAAAGGTACTGTGGCCCGGGAGTTGGTGGTGGTGAGGCGAGGGCAGCTGGACCTTCAGCGAGTGCACCTCCGCCCAGAGCCATTTTCTGTTGGCTTTTTGGTGGTGCTCAGTGAACAAGTTTTTTTTAACAGACCAAGATTTAAAATTAAATTTTGTTTACTCTGAATAGAAGAGAAGTTTACACAAGCTCTAAAGTGTATTGTGAGTGTTGAGCAGGGAGCCCGTGTGGCTTCATCTCACGCTGCCTCTGCGAGGATGCAGGGCCCACAGGCAGCCATGGGGCTGGATCATTTCTCAGCCTTGCCCTTCATCCTGGGAAGAGCTGCTGATAGAAGGCCAGCAGTAGCTGGGGGCCCTGAAGGTTGGGTGTGGGAGCTAGCAGCGTGGAGGCCGGGTATAGACCCCAGGCTCAACCAGCTTTGTGTTCACAGGCTTCGGAGACCGATTACTCAGTGAAGTGAAGAAGCTTGCTCCAAAGGATGTCAAAATCAAGGTGAGGTTACAGAGACTCCCCCTGGGGCGCTGGGGCGCCGGCAGCCTCAGCATGGGGAGGAAGGGTGGGTGCTGCCTCTAGACCTGCTCACTGGCTCGCGTCCACCCAGCCCTGCTCCTCCCAGGGCCCCTGCTACCACTCCCCAGCTGATGCCTTTGCTGTCAGGCTTCAGGACCTGGGGAGGTGACCCCAAGGCTGGGAGGATGGCTTCTGGGTGGGGACCCACAGTGACGTGGCCACTTCCTCCCTCTAGATCTCAGCCCCGCAGGAACGGCTGTACTCCACGTGGATTGGGTGAGGCGGGGCTCAGGGGAGGGCGCTGGGAAGAGACCACCTTACCCTGGATGCTCCTCCCGGGGTTGGCCCAGGCCAGGTGGAGGTGGGTGGATCTCCCTCCCAAATTAGGGAAACGGAACTCTGAGCGCCCAGGAAGGTGGCTGGCTCCCCGACAGGTCCACAGCAACACTATCCCTCCATCCCCACAGCGGCTCCATCCTGGCTTCGCTGGACACTTTTAAGAAGATGTGGGTGTCCAAAAAGGAGTATGAAGAGGATGGCTCCCGTGCTATTCATCGCAAAACCTTCTAGTGCCCGAGGAGGGCGGGGCACATTGGGAGAGGGGGAGGGAGGGCAGCCAGAGCCTTTAACCCTTTTTGGTCTGGGCTCGCATACTTGGCTTAGGGTCCCCTGCATGCCCTGAACCCCTGGGTGGGCGGCACGACAGTGCCCCCCTGCAGCCTTCCCCTCTACACACACACGACACGCACATATGAGTAACATTGAGCTGCATGGACAGGAGCCTTGAGCTGGCGCGTGGGAATTGAGTGCCACGTCGGGCTGTTCTGGGTATCTCCCCCGGCAGGGCCAGCTAGGCCTGTGGTTCCCTGCTCTGACTCTCAGGGCTGCCTCCCCGAGCTCCAGGGCCAGAATGCCTGAATGCCTGTGTAGCCAGTTTGGGGAGTGGGCTGGAGGGGCGTCCAGCAGCTCCTGCTGGTGTGTCAGCACGTCCATTGCCACCTCCTGTTCGTGACCCGACAGGGTGGCACAGCCCCTTCCACACTCTGTCCTGTCTTCCTGGGTAGATGCCCTGGTGGAGGGCTCAGTACTGAATGGTCTTCCGTCCCCAGCCAGGGGGTGCAGCCCAGGGTCAGGCCCTTCGGAGCCAGGGAAGAGGTTGCAAGGTGGCTGGAGCTGCTGCACTCTCCCCTCGGAGCACTTCATCGACTTGCTCCTCCCTCTACCCTTGGCACCCTGGGCGGGAAAGGGTTGATACTCATCATTTATTGAAGGGAAGCCACTTAATAAGGAGTCAGACCTAAAAGGGGGTGGGGGACATTTTCTTCTCTCACCTCACCCAAGAAAGAGGTCGTCACTTTTGCTGTGGCCAGGGCCCCACCTCCCTCTGTCAGATATGTACAATAATTTAACACAGTTGCCTGAAAAAAACTTTTGTAAATCATTGTAGTAATAATTATGGACAAGGCCCAGTGTGTGGCTGTTTTCTTGTGGCTGTCTGTGCTGTTCTTTGCTCTTCCATCCCTGGGGACTTTCAGAGAAAGGACCAGAGCAAATGCAGCATGGCACTGGCTCTAGCTCAGCAGCGTGAGGGTTTCAGTGGTTGGCCGGGCAACGTGGCATGAGAGGCCTCAGGAGGCCGGGCTCTCACCCTGGAGCATATTTCCCTCACCTGTCACCTCCCCTGCTGCAGTCCACCAAGGGAAGCAGAACCAGGCTGCCTTTCTTAAGTGTTTAAGCATCTACAGTGTGTCCAGGATGGTACCGTGTCTTTGGGGCCAGTGGTCAACAAGTTATATCCTTGCCCTAACAAATACGCAGGTCAGGGGAGTAAGAGAGATGGGCCATTTTAGTAAGAGTTGGCGGAGCCGAGGCAATAGGCGTCTAGTCCAACAGGTGGGGCAGGCTGACTTGCAAGGGCCCAGAGGTTAGCCAGGGAGGGGCAGTCATTCCAAGCAGATGTGAGAGCCCAAAGAAGCACCTGGGACTTGGCCGGGCACCGTGGCTCACGCCTGTCATCCCAGCACTTTGGGAGGCCGAGGCAGGTGGATCACAAGGTCAGGAGATTGAGACCATCCTGGCTAATACAGTGAAATCCTGTCTCTACTAAAAAATACAAAAAAAATTAGCCGGGCATGGAGGCAGGCACCTGTAGTCCCAGCTACATGGGAGGCTGAGGCAGGAAAATGGCGTGAACCCCAGAGGCGGAGCTTGCAGTGAGCCTGGGCGACAGAGCAGGACTCCGTATAAAAAAAAAAAAAAAGGCACCTGGGACCAGTGGGGCTAGAGAGGAAGGCAGAGACCCAATGCCCAGTCAGCAGGGAAGGGTCACTGGTCTGTGGCCATTGTGTGAGATGAACCAAAAAGGTGGGTTAAGCTGGTACGTGGAGGATTGTTAGCTGTGTCCTAGGAGATGGGTGGCCAGCGATAGAAGGATGGTGACCAGAGCAGTGTGTTGTAGTCGGTTGGGGTTTGTGGGGGCCAAGGGAGGGCCCAGGACCGAGGAGATGAGGTAAGAGTGGAGAGAGTACTGAGGCCTGTCTGCCAAGGCTGTTTGTGAGGCTTTGTGGTCACAGGGCAATTACGCTTGCACTGGCCCTCAGAGCAGAATTTGCACGGAGAACTCCACGTTAGGGTGCCCTCCAGACCAGTTCTTCCCACAGGGCTCTGTTGGCACCACTGGTTCCCCACCTCCCAGGTTGGAGCCTTATCCGTCGACACCTTCCCTGTCTCTCCCACACAGTCACCAGGTGGTGTGGTTCTCGTGTGGTACTTTTCCCATCGGTCTTTTCTTTTCCAGTACAGCCACTGCCACTGTAGCTTATGACCACAGCTTCGTTCCCTGCCCACCCAATCCATTTGCTCCTGGACCTAAAGCCCAGATAATCTTGGTTCTGACACCTCCTACTCCAAAGTGTCAAGTGGTTCTCCACTGCCTGGTGACGTGAAACAATTGATGTGATGTTGGTAAAACCACCTTCGTGAGCCACATGTTGTGTTTGACTCAGCCCCCTTGAGACCTGTTCCTTCCCTGTTTTAGGCTTACCCCTCATATCCTTTGCCTGCTAGCCTCCAGGCATGCTGTTCTCTCCATGGGAATGACCTTCGCTTGTGCCTGTCAAAATCTTGTCCTTTAAGGCAAAGCCATCCTCTGTACCCCCTCTTCTGGCAGGTTAAAGTGCTCAGACTCTGCCAGCTTCTCACTGTTGGAAAAAGCTACAGAGGAGGAAGGTAGTACAGCTGGAATGAAGCCTGTGTTGGATTAGAGTTGGAAGTAGTATGAACTCATGGTTTTAATATACATACAGATAGATACTGAAATAAACACATCTGTGTGTGACAGCCAGCATTAGAACATATACATGCATTTCCTAGCCCTGTCTGCTGGGAAGGTCTGGAAGCAGTGACACTACAATAGCTATGAGCACATACAGTGTCCAGATCTTGGTTTCTAAATGCCATGCTAGGAAAAAGTTCTTTATTCTGTACTTGTAAATAGTTTAATACCATTAGTGTGAGACTTATGTTCTTTCTTGGTGAGGGAAGATGGGCTCCATTTTCCTCTTTTTTTTTTTTTTTTTTTTTTGAGACGGAGTCTCGCTCTGTCACCCAGGCTGGAGTGCAGTGGCGCCATCCCGGCTCACTACCAGCTCCGCCTCCTGGGTTCATAGCATTCTGGCTCAGCCTCCCGAGTAGCTGGGACTACAGGCACCCACCACCTCGCCTGGCTAATTTTTTTTTTTGTATTTTTAGTAGAGATGGGGTTTCACCATGTTAGCCAGGATGGTCTCTATCTCCTGACCTCGTGATCCACCCGCCTCAGCCTCCCAAAGTGCTGGGATTACGGGGTTACAGGCGTGAGCCACTGCACGCAGCCGATGGGCTCCATTTTCTTTTTTTTTTTTTTGGCAGGGGATGGAATCTTCTCGCTCTGTTTTCCCAGGCTGGAGTGCAGTGGTGCGCTCTCAGCAGTGGCGCGATCTCTGCTCACTGCAAGCTCTGCCTCCCAGGTTCACACCATTCTCCTGCCTCAGCTTCCCGAGTAGCTGGGACTACAGGTGGCCGCCACCATGCCCGGCTAATTTTTTTTTTTTTTTTTTTTTTTTTTTTTTAGTGGAGACGGCGTTTCACCGTGTTAGCCAGGATGGTCTCGATCTCCAGACCTCACGATCCACCCACCTTGGCCTCCCAAAGTGCTGGGATTACAGGCATGAGCCACCGCACCCGGCCGATGGGCTCCATTTTCTAAGCTAAGCTCAGATAGAAGCCACTTCCACCCAAGAGCAAAGGTTTGGTCCTCCTAGTAGGGGACATTACATTTCCCCTGGGACAATTCCCTGGAACAGGGAAAATAATAGATGAGCTTGGAATATTCCGTGGTACCATAAAGTAAGGAAGTGAAAAAGGGACGGGCTTGTCTAAAGGACACAAGAACCAATTAGAAGGAGCACCCAATGCTCAAATCTGTAACGGATGATAAGCCATGGCATAAAATATGTGAGTCATACTCATGCAAATAAGTAACTGAATAAATGTATACATGGGGAAGAAGGGACGGCTCTCACTTATGGTAGAACTCCAGTTGCTGTCAAAGGAATTGTGGAAAAAGAAAGTCACCATTGAGGAAACACCACAGTGATCGTTTTTGCAGGTAAGAATGGAGACAAAAATCAGCGGGCAAAAGTAAAGACATTTGTGTTGTCTCTATCCCTCTACAAGATACTTACTAATTACAAAAGGAGAAATAGTAACTTTATGGTGGAGAAACGTTGATACTACCTCAACCAAATAATCAGAGTATACATCTCCAGTAATAAGTCATTGTCTTTTTCGGTTTTTTTTAGAGACAGGATCTCACTCTGTTGAGGAGGCTGGAGTGGAATGTGGTGGCATGATCACGGCTCACTGCGGCCTCCATCTCCTGGGCTCGAGGGATCCTCCTGCCTCAGCCTCCAAGTTGCTGGGGCTACAGGCAGGCACCACCACACCCCACTAGTTCTTACTTTCTGGAGAGAGTAGGGGTCTCACTGTATTGCCCTGGTGAGTCTTGAACTCCTGGCTTCAAGTACACTGCCTGCCTCAGCCTCCCAAAGCACTGGGATTACAGGCATGAGTCACTGAGCCTGGCCATAAGTCATTGTCTCTTTTTTCTTGGCTTTTTGAGATGGACTCTCTCTCTGTTGCCCAGACTGGAGCGCAGTGGTGAGATCTCAGCTCACTGCAACCTCCACCTCCTGGGCTCAAGCGGTCCTCCTGCCTCAGCCTCCCGAGTATCCGGGATTATAGGCGCTCGCCACCGAACCTGGCTAATTTTTGTATTTTTAGTAGAGACGGGGTTTCACCATGTTGGCCAAGCTGGTCTTGAACTCCTGACCTTAAGTTATCTGCCTGACTCAGCCTCCAAAAGTGCTGGGATTACAGGCGTGAGCCACCAGGACTGGCCATAAGTCATTGTCTCTTGATGATGCACTAAAAGGGGCCTGATTTTGCCTGTGGTATTCTCGCAACACCTCAGTCTAACCAGGAGCAAGCAGCAGGCAAACCCAAACTGAGGGCAGTCTACAAATGAAGAGAGAGTTGTCTTGTTCACAAGTGGCAGGTCATGGGGACAAGGAAATGTGAGACAAGCGCAATGTGAGATCCTGGGGTTGGAAAAAAGACCTTACCAGGAAAGCCAGCAAAATCCCGAAAGGGTCTGCTGGTTAGTCCATAGTACTGCCTCAGTGTTAATTTCCTGGTTTCAATAATTATGCTATGGTAGTGCCAGATGTTAACATTAAGGAAAACTGAGTGAAGGGTAAGTAGGAACTCTGTACTATTTTTTGCAATTTTTCTCTAAGTCTAAAATTATTTTAAAATAGAAAATTGGGCTGGGTGTGGTGGTGCATGCCTGTAATCCCAGCACTTTGGGAGGCTGAGGCAGCAGGATTGTTTGAGCCCAGAATTTCAAGGTTGCAGTGAGCTATGAACACACCACTGCACTCCAGCCTGGGTGACAGAAACCCTGTTTCAAAAATAAATAAAAATGTAAAAGTTGGGGGCGGGGGAAAAAGAGCTCAGGGTCTGGAGCTATGGTCTAGGTTCACAATCTTGCCAGAAGAAATTGCTAGCTGTGTATTCCAGAGCTGTCCCGAGGCTTCCCCGTATCTATTATGGGGATGGTAATAATAGCAACTTCCTCACGGGTTTATTCACAGCCTGGAAGATGAGCCTGGAACATTTTATTCTAGAAAATAAAAAGAAATGCTCAAAGAGGCTGCGCGCGGTGGCTCATGCCTGTAATCCCAACACTTTGGGAGGCCGAGGCAGGCAGATCACGAGGTCAGGAGATCGAGACCATCCTGGCTAACACGGTGAAACCCTGTCTCTACTAAAAATACAAAAAATTCGCCGGGCATGGTGGTGGCGCCTGTAGTCCCAGCTACTCGGGAGGCTGAGGCAGGAGAATGGCGTGAACCTAGGAGGTAGAGCTTGCAGTGAGCTGAGATTGTGCTACTGCACTTCAGCCTGGGTGACAGAGCGAGACTCTGTCTCAAAAACAAAAAACAAAAAACGAAATGCTCAAAGAATGATAGGGGCATGTCAAAAGGCCACAGGAGCCAGCTTGAAGAGGTTCCCACTGGCCAAATTTGGAACAAATTAAACACCAAAATATAAATAATGATAGCCATGGATTATAGTCCACTGAATAAAATAAGAAAGCATGAATCCATACTGATAAGTTGAAAGTTACTGCCTCATAAGATAATAAAGAGCTCAAGCCTGTAATCCCAGCATTTTGGGAGGCTGAGACGGGCAGATCACGAGGTCAAGAGATCGAGACCATCCTGGCTAACACGGTGAAACCCCGTCTCCACTAAAAAAATACAAAAAAACTAGCCAGGCGAGGTGGCAGGTGCCTGTAGTCCCAGCTGCACGGGAGGCTGAGGCAGGAGAATGGCGTGAACCCGGGAGGCGGAGCTTGCAGTGAGCTGAGATCCGGCCACAGCACTCCAGCCTGGGCGACAGAGCGAGACTCCATCTCAAAAAAAAAAAAAAAAAAAAAATAATAATAATAATAAAGAGCAACTTCACAGTGGAGAAGTTTGAGACATTAGCTTCATCGAGTGACGGAAGTGAACCTCCTCAGCAGTGGAAGTCGGCATCACGTGCCTCCCAGGAAGGGTGCAGCATCCCTTGCCCATGATGTGTAACCTGAATCCAGTGTGAAACAGACAAACCCAAGTTGTTGGTATAATTCTCAAAGTGTCAAAGTCGGGATAGTCAAGGAAAGACAGGCACTGTTCCAGATGGAACAACTAAGGGCAGTGCGTGATTCTGAGCGGAGTCCTTTTGCTATAGAAGACATTATTGGAACTTTTAGCAAAACTTGAATGAGTCTGAAGATCAGATGGTAGAAATATACAAATCATACTTTCCTGATTTTGATGGTCATGTTGTGGGTATTAAGAGAATGTCTTCGTAAGAAATACACAAGCGTGTGATGGGGCATCAGAGCACCTTACTTTCAAATGGCCTTGGGAAAAAGTTCTTCATTGTGTACTTGGAGACAGTTTAATACACTTAAGAGTGAGACCTGGCTGGGTGCAGTGGCTCAAGCCTGTAATCCCAGCACTTTGGGAGGCCAAGGCGGGCGGATCACGAGGTCATGAGATTGAGACCATCCTGGCTAACACGGCGAGACCCCGTCTCTACTAAAAAATACAAAAAAACTAGCCGGGCGAGGTGGCAGGCACCTGTAGTCCCAGCTACTAGGGAGGCTGAGGCAGGAGAATGGCGTAAACCCGGGAGGCGGAGCTTGCAGTGAGCTGATATCCAGCCACTGCACTCCAGCCTGGGCAACAGAGCGAGACTCCGTCTCAAAAAAAAAAAAGGGCCTATATTCTTCCTTGGTGAGTGGAGATGGCATCCAGTTTAAGCTGCTAAGTGGCCAGAGGTTCAGATGGAGCCCTCTTCTGCCCAAAAGCCAATGTTTTGTCCTCCTAGTGGGGAACATTATTTGCCCCCTACCACTAGGGCTCCCAGTTACCATGAGGCAAGGCAGCGAGCTACTCCATATGGTTAGCTTGAAGCAGTTCTCAGCCTTGCTGTCGGAAGCACCTGTGGAACTTTACACTTTTTATGCTTGGGTCCTAAGCCAATGTCTGGGTGTGGCCTGGGTACTGGGAGTTGTAAAAGATCCCCAGGTGATTCTAAAGTGTGCTAAATATGAGACTCACTGACTCAGGGATTGGATTTATTCATCTGTGTATTCTTTTCCTACTGGTGCCATAGAAAATTCTCACAAACTTAGTGGCTTAAAATAACACAGTTTATTATCTTACTGTTCCCAAGTCTACTGTGGGTCTCACTAGGCTGAAGTCAAAGTGTCAGCTGGGCTGCGCTCCTTTCTGAAGACTCGAGTATCACTTCCTTGCCCTTCCCAGCTTTTAGAGGTTATTTGCCTTCCTTGACTCGTGGGCCCCTTCCTCCATCTTCAGAGCCACCAACATTGCATTTCTCCGACCATTCTGAGTCACGTCTCTGACTCTCTTCTGCCGCTTCTGTGCTTTTTGGATCCACCTGGATAATCTGGGAGTAACTATTCTAAGATCAGCTGATTAACAACCTGAATTCCATCTGCAGTCTCTACTCCTTCTTGCTATGTGACCTAACATATTCAGATTCTAGGGATTTATGATGTGGACATCTTTGGGGGATCATTATTCTGCCTGCCACTGTCTGCAAATGTACTGGAGATTTTTCTTTCTGCTTGTTTTTTTTGGTTTGAGACAGGGTCTCGCTTTGTTACCCAGGCTGGAGTGCAGTGGCACGGTCATGGCTCACTGAAGCCTCGACCTCCTGGGTTCAAGTGGTCCTTCCACCTCAGTCCCCCAAAGTGTCGGGGTTACAGGCATGAGCCGCCATGCCCAGCCCATTTTTCTTTACAAGTAAATTGGTCAAATTTTTAAAAAGAAAAGCAAAGACTTGGAGATGAGGGAGGGAGAAAACAGATTGGATTAATGATGTGGGGAGTCAAAAGTCCCCCTCAGCAGGGTTTGAGTTGGAAGAGATGTGGACAGGGAAAGGCAGGCCAGCCACACAGGCTTAGTGACAGCAGACTAATCTCATGGGCGTGTAGGGGTTAGATCTCACAGGGGGTTATCTGACAGCTCCCCTTCCCAGAGGAAAGGGTCTCAAATGGCACGTCAGTGCATGGGCATTTCCTGGAAACAGGTCATGAACAAGGATGGAAGTAATAGCTTTGACTACGCCTTCAGGATGGGCAAGATGAGGGGAAGGGGCTTTTCTCTGACTATCAGCTCCCACTGAAATACCTAGTTTGGACCAATTTTGTGAAGATAGTAACTGAAGCCACCTCTGGCTAATCTCCACACAAAATGAAAAGGTATTTCTATTTTGTAGATATGAGGTTTTTGAGATTTTAACTTGTCCCAAGGTGTCACAGGTATGAAGTAGCTGAAGTGGGCTTTTTCGGAATTTCTCCCCTCCCTTATTCCCATGCGTATCTCAAGCATGAAAAAAAACAAAAACAAAAACCACTACATAAATACCTGAAAGTATAGTAAATGTCTACATACCAAATGTCCAGAGTTCAAATTCTTCTCAACTTTTTTTCCTTTATAATTGTTTCCAAATCCAGATCTAAACAAGGCGTGCACGCTGCTGACTGGTATCTCCGTTATCTGTTTCTCCACGTGATCTCCCTACCTTTCCCCCGACTCCTTCCAATTTATTTGAAGAAACATGGTCAGTGATTTCTGAAATCATTCCATATTCTGAATTTTGCTGCTGGTGTCCCCATGAAATCTTTTTTTTTTTTTTTTTTTTTGGGGAGGGGGAGTCTCGCTCTGTCGCCCAGGCTGGAGTGCAGTGGCCGGGTATCAGCTCACTGCAAGCTCTGCCTCCTGGGTTCACGCCATTCTCCTGCCTCAGCCTCCTGAGTAGCTGGGACTATAGGCGCCCGCCACCTCGCCCGGCTAGTTTTTTGTATTTTTTAGTAGAGACGGGGTTTCACCGTGTTAGCCAGGATGGTCTCGATCTCCTGACCTTGTGATCCACCCGTCTCGGCCTCCCAAAGTACTGGGATTACAGGCTTGAGCCACCGCACCTGGCCTCCCCATGAATTCTTACTTTGCACCTGGGTCCCTCAAGACTTCAAAATCCCCAAAACTCTCTTCACAAGGCCACCCTGTCTCTATGATGATACTGTGAGGCCCTACTATCCACTCAGCTCTTTACATATTAAGCACCTCACAAGGTATTTACCTTTTTGTAGTTGTACTTGACCCCTGAGAACATGTCCACAGGGATAGAGCCAAATGATGGAGCCAATATTTTAAGTTCAGTCAGTCTGACTCCTCAGCCCGCCCCCTTCTGTCATACTAGGTGGTCTCATTCATTGCATTACGGGTTGTCAGTCTGTTCTTATTATTAATCTAAGCACTATACACTGGTTACACACTTTCACTAAGTGGATGACAAGCTAGTATTAACAGATAGCTAATCCCAAAATAAGAATATTCCCTGACTCCCAAAGAATACAGGAAAGAAGTAAGACCAGCCATCTATGGGAGAAGGAGCCAATGCAACAGCTAGTCTTTACTGGAAAGAAGAAACTTTACAGCACATTTTGAGTAACTTAGTACAGGCGCTCAGTGTGCCAGCCGGTGGGGCACCAGCCTGTAATGGGCTCCACAGCGGGGGCATCGCTGGGCCTCGCCTTCATGCAGCCAAAACCAGATGACGCTGGTATTGTCCTCTTCACCTAAAAGGGAAAAAAGGTGGTTGAGGGTCATCTAGCCTAAAAAGGCAGGCTTTCAACATGAATTTCTTTTCCTCAGACAACTCTGATACACAAGCAGCCTATGGTTGACATCTTAAGAGATCAGTTCAAGCCCTCCTCTCATTCTTCAGCTGAAGAAATTGAGGCTCTGAGTTCACCTATGAGTAAAATGACCTTGTATTAGGGTCACTGTAAATTCTAACAATTCCCTTGCCTATGCAGAATGCAAAGCAGGGTCCGTTCTGGTAGGTATTCCTAGTGTCTAAAATGATGCCTGGCATAGAAGCAGTACAACAATAAACATTTGCTGGGTGGGTACTCCTTCATGCCGCAATCCCAGTGAGCCAATCTTACTGCTGTGCCGCGCTTCTTTCCAGTAAGGATGAACTATCAGGCATAATGAGGCTTGAGAGGGTCAAGACCCTGACAGAAACTTACCAACATGCACTCACACACTGAAGATCTGAGGCAGCTTATAGACTCCTGTATTGTAGGATATATTAAGCAAGTGGATAAAAAATAGAGGTGAGGTACTTACAGATGCAGCCCACTATTCTCTTGTTGGTGACGGAGGGAACTAAATTAGGGTCTTCCTTGGTGCCTGAAGTTCCCTTTGGGGCCAGTATATTGTATGGGTCCTGGAAAAAAAACAAGAATTGAACCATTATGCCAAATAAGCCCTACCTTTCAGAAGCTCAGGGGACTGTTCCTACAAGCCAAGTTTCCTGGATCAAATATTCCGAGAGAGGAGACTACTATGAACACATCCAAGGCCATATAAGTTCCACAGAAGACACAGAAGGGAGTTTCTCCTTACCAGTCCCTTCCTTGCAGCCAGCATGACCTCCCTCTCCAACCCAGTCGCCTGCTCGTCATCGGTGGGAATACCACCTAAAAGAAGATACGTGAATTACGACGCTGACCGAAGTGACTCACAGAAAAATTACAAACAGAAATGATCAAGGAAAATGTCGCCCTGAAACTTCTGTATAAGTTTTAGTGGGCTCACAAGCTCCTAAAGGCTACTCATATCCATGGTCCCCCAAGAATCACCAAGTCTCGATCGATCCACACAAGCAACAGCACTGGGGGAAGTTTTGTTTTTGTTTTCTTTTTCTTTTTTTTTTTGAGACGGAGTTTTGCTCTTGTTTCCCAGGCTGGAGTGCAATGGCGCGACGTTGGCTCACTGGAACCTCCGCCTCCCGGGTTTAAGCGATTCTCCTGCCTCAGCCTCCCGAGTAGCTGGGATTACAGGCGCGCGCCACCACGCCCGGCTAATTTTTGTATTTTTAGTAAAGACAGGGTTTCACCATGTTGGCCAGGCTGGTCTTGAACTCCTGACCTCAGGTGATCTGCCAGCCTCAGCCTCCCAAAGTGCTGGGATTACAGTTGTGAGCCATCGCGCCTGGCCTAGGAGCTTCTCTTTCTCCAACCACCGAGGCCAATTTGTCGACATTTGTCTAAAGGCACGTAGAACCCACTCGGCTTGAGGTAGGCGCAGGTTTGAAAGGCGGCCGGACCCCTCCCCATCCCGGTGGCAGTCCCAGTCCCTCCCAAGGTCACCCGGCACCTCTGTTTAGGATACTTTCGCAGCGGAGTCAGTTCTGGGGGCGGCAGGAGCAGCGGTCCAGAATTACAGGGAGATGCCTGCAGAACCTGAGGCACTCGGGGCCGTAAGCGGCCACTGGGACCTCGAGAAGCTGCACGGCAAGCCCCGCTTGGCCGCCCTGGGACTACCCTGGGAGGGCAACAGTCTGGTCCCTGGCACGCCCGGCGAGCCGAGTACCTCCAGTTGCCATGGAGCGCACCGCAGCCACGCCACTGGGGCCGCGAACCCTCAGGGCCTGCGCGGCCAGCGCTCCAGCTCCGCGAAGTAACCTTGAAGCCATCGCGTCCTCGACTAGCAGCAGCAGTTCCGGGAACAAGCTGCGGAGACAGGAGGAACTTCCGGGGGCGGGCTTCTTTCTCCTCCCGTTCAGCTTTCCGCTTCCGCCCAGCCCTCGAGCCCGCCCACTCTCACGACGGTGGCGGGGACGGAAACTGCGCATGCCTAGCTCGGCCTCTTCCTGCACCGCGCAGCTGCTGAGGCTTGGGGGCGGGTTTGCTCTTTAGTAAAGCCGGGAGGTGGGAAAGTCGTTTTGGTCCCTGGAGCTCAGCGGCTGCATCACACTGGAGTTCCTACGTGTGTGGCCCGGTAGTCCGTGTTCTGCAAACGTGGAGGCTGCTGATGGAAGTCATGAAGTCCCCGTCTGTCAGGAGACTTAGTGAAACCCAAATGATTTGAATTTAGAAGTGGGCTCCTAAAGATCGCTGCGTTCCTTACTAGGCTGGTCAGTGGCAGGGCTGGTTCTCGTGGCAGGGAGTGAGCCGTCGCGAGCGTGTCGCATTGGATGGGACCTACCTGCAGTCCTGGCCCACTTTCCTGTTATTTAGAGTTGTACTGTGTGTGGGAGGCGCGGAGCTCCCGGCCTGGGGAGGAGAACAGGGCCGGGGGCGGGACCCCCTACCAGGACCAAGGCCCTGGTGATGTGGAAGAAGTGGCCACTCTTTTTCGAGGCTCCCAAGGGAGGAGGAGCAGGAAGGGGAATTGATAATAGGAAATGGAGTCAGAGCCTGCTGTGACTGGAGTTCCTTGTTTGAAACGGAAAACGTCGCCCGTCCATAGCTTGCCGTTGCCGCCAGGCTAAGATGTGCAAATTTCTTGGGGTGAGCTTTAGTCAGTATAGCCCTGTGACAGGCCGGCTGCATGCGGTATCTGAGTTTCCCTACCAGATAGAAAAATCCCGTTCCAGTGGGAATTATGCTCATCATTGAATCTTCAATGAGCAGAAGTCTGGTATATAGTAGGGTCCAGGAATTTTAGTAAATTTACTTCTTGTATAAAATATGCAAAACCAGTTTATAGGGCTTCTCCTGGCCCAGTGAGATCCACTGGAGGCAACTTGGGGAGAATTGAAGGCTCAGGTGCTCCCACCTGTCTCATGCAGGCTATGATATTTTCAAAAGGAGGTGGTGGAGCATTGCTTCACAGGAGCACGTCTGGTCTTCCTGGGTGCCCCCTCCACCAATTAAAAAAAAAAAACCTGTATTCTAAGGCCAAAATTTTTTAAAGATGATTTTTGCTTTGAATGGCTTCACTGTTACTCCCTTCTCCCTCACCTCCACTGCAACCCCTCCAAATTGAATTGGGGAAAAATTCTGAGGAATGTTCCCCAAGGATCTATAGTTAATTTGCAACTGCGGTTAAGGTGTTTGGCAGGAGAAAAAAGCATTGGTCTGGAAAGTAGCTAGTTCAGCCACTTTTTATCCTTTGGGCCACCATTTCTACATCAGTAAAACTGTCGTTCAACTAGGTTAGTATTTCCCAGAGTGTATTCCATGCCATCCAAGTCTCAAGATACCATCTCAAGAAAAAGGACTTGGTCAAGACAGGGAGGTCCTGCATTTGATGACCACCCTTTTGGAGATGGACGCTAGCATAATAAAGGCTCTGATTAGGCTTGCAGCAAAGACCTCTTACTTAATTTACCTGCAGTTTAAGCCAGAGTTTCCCTTCTTAATTGACCACAAAACCCTTTCCTGAGGAACACCTACTAACTTGCCCCTCAGCAAACCAATGAGATACTCAGCTCTGATATGTTATGATTCCCTGCTGTCTGACCAGAAATGGTTTACTCCAGGCTATAAAATGGAAATTGAGTTTAGGCTTCTCATTCTCATAGTAGGCTTGCCTAATAATAGGAAAGTTTTGCAGGCCCTGATCCAACTCAGGAAAACCTCAGCTTCACTCTGGGATTATTTAGATTGTGTGAGTGAGCTCCAAGGTCAGGGCCAGGCTCCCAGGATATCCCCGCTCATCCCCTGCTGCTTCCACCTCCCACCACTCTCCACTCACACCCAGTCCCTCAGGTCTCCTTTGGAAACAGTTGGCTTGGGGAATGGTCTGCCACCTCTGCTCCATCATTGTCTTTACCAGCTCAATAAACTTACTATTATTTTTATAGGATACTTTTTAGTTGTCAAAATAAATGTACATTATAAGTCAAACAGCACAGATATATAAGGAAAAAGCTAGCAGTTTGGGGTTTATTCTTTTTTTCCTTTCCCTATGTCAGCACAACTGACATCTTGGGTTGATAATTCTTTGAGGGAGGTTGTGCATTGTAGGATTTAACCCTATGTTGGCCGGGCGCGGTGCCTCACACCTGTAATCCCAGCATTTTGGGAGGCCGAGGCGGGCAGATCACGAGGTCAGGAGATCGAGACCATCCTGGCTAATACGGTGAAACCCCATCTCTACTAAAAAAATACAAAAAACTAGCCGGGCGAGGTGGCAGGCACCTGTAGTCCCAGCTACTCGGGAGGCTGAGGCAAGAGAATGGTGTAAACCCGGGAGGCGGAGCTTGCAGTGAGCTGAGATCCGGCCACTGCACTCCGGCTCGGGTGACAGAGCGAGACTCCGTCTCAAAAAAAAAAATAATAATAATAATATATTCTGCCAAATTGCTTTCCCAAAGTTTGGAGCAATTCATGCTCCCACCAGTAGGGCATGTGTGGATCAGTCCCCACCACCAAGCCTTTGCAAATTTAGCCCCACTGGATGAAGGAAAAATTAGTGCCCTTAGTGCTGTTGGTGTTTACATTTCAGCTCCTTGACCGCTAAGGCAGTTGAACATCTTTTCAGATGTTTACTGATCACCTGCACTTCCTCAGGGATGTGAATTGGGCTTAACCACTCAGGCACACTATTTAACCTCTTTCTGCCTTAGTTTCATTGTCTTTTTTTTTTTTTTTTTAATTCTTATTATTTTTGTTGTTGAGACTGAATCTTGCTATGTTGCCCAGGTTGGTGTCAAACTTCCGGCCTCAAGCAATCCTCCTGCCTCTGCTTTCCAAAGTGCTAGGATTACAAAGCATGAACCACCACACTGCAGGAGTTTGAGACCAGCTGAGACAACATAGGGAGACCCCCATCTCTACAAAATTTTAAAAATTGGCTGGGCGCGGGTGGCTCACGCCTGTAATCCTAGCACTTTGGGAGGCCAAGCGGGCAGATCACAAGGTCAGGAGTTCAAGACCAGCCTGCCCAATATGGTGAAACTCCGGCTCTACTAAAAATATAAAACATTAGCCGGGCGTGGTGGCAGGCACCTGTAATCCCAGCTACTCAGGAGGCTGAGGCAGAAGAATCACTTGAACCCAAGAGGCCGAGGTTGTAGTGGGCTGAGATCGGGCCACTGCACTCCAGCCTGGGCGACAAGAGCAAAACTCCATCTCAAAAAAAAAAAAAAAAAAAAAAATTAGCCAGGCATGGTGCCACCTGGCTATAGTCCTAGGTGCTCAGGAGGCTGAGGCAGGAGGATCATTTGAGCCGAGGAATTCGAGACTACAATGATCTATGATTGTACCACTGCACTCCAGCCTGGGCAACAGAGCAAGATCCTGTCTCTTAAAAAAAAAAAAAGAGGGTCGGGCACGGTGGCTCATGCCTGTAATCCCAGCGCTTGGGGAGGCTGAGGCAGGCGGATCACCTGAGGTTGAGAGTTCAAGACCAACCTGACCAACACGGAGAAACCCCATCTCTACTAAAAGTACAAAATTAGTCGGGCGTGGTAGCACGTGCCTGTAATCCCAGCTACTCGCGAGTCTGAGGCAGGAGAATCACTTGAACCCAGGAGGCGGAGGTTGTGGTGAGCCAAGATTGCCATTGCACTCTAGCCTGGGCAACAAGAATGAAACTCCATCTCAAAATAAAATAAAATAAAATAACAAAACAAAACTGGTAAAGTATTTGAATAGGCATTTTTCCAAAGAAGACATACAAATGGCCAATAGGGTCGGGCATGGTGGCTGATGCCCATAATCCCAATACTTTGGGAGGCCAAGGCAGATGGATTGCTTGAGGTCAGGAGTTCAAGACCAGTCTGGGCAACATAGGGAAATGCCATCTCTATTTAGGAAAAAAAAAAAAGTTTTTAAATGGCCAATAAGCACATGGAAATATGTTCAACATATTCATCATCAAAAAGCATAAAATCAGGCGGTGGCTCGGCCTGTCCCAGCAGGAGGCCGGCCCGGAGCGGATCACGCGAGGTCAGGAGGTCGAGAGACCATCCTGGCTGGCATGGTGAAACCCGTCTCTACTAAAAAATACAAAAACTAGCGAGGTAGAGGTAAAGCGGGGCGTCTGTAGTCCTTCTCGGGAGAGCTGAGGCAGGAAGAATGGCCGAGAACCGGGGCCGGAGCTTGCAGTGAGCTGAGATCCGGCCACGCCTCCAGCCTGGAAGGCGTGGCGAGACTCCGTCTCAAAAAGCATAAAATCAAATCACACTGAGATACCACTTTATATTTTTATTTTATTTTTGTGCGGGACAGAGGTCTTCTCTGCCCAGGCTGAGTGCAGTGGCTTGGCCCCACTGCTCCGCCTCCCAGTTCACCATTCTCCTCAGCTCCGGTAGCTGAGACCACAGCCACCCCCGTGACACAATGAAGATGGGGAGTTTCACCGTGATGTAGGATCTCTCTGGCCTAAATAGTCCTCCCATCTCAGAGATATTTAAACGAACCACCATGTATCTACCACTTTAAATAAAAAAAGACAGATAACGCCAGGTGCCAGGGCTTATACCTATAATCCAAGCACTTTGAGAGACTCAGGTGGGCAGATGGGTTGTGCCCAGGAGTTTGAGACCAACCTGAGCAAGACCCTGTCTCTACAAAAACTACAAAAATTAGCTGGGTGTGGTGGCTGCACCTGTGGTCACAGCTGCTTGGGAGGCTGAGGTGGGAGGGTCACCTGAGCCCTGGAAGGTTGAGGCTATAGTGGACCATAGTCATGATCACGCCACTGCACTTCAGCCTGGGGGACAGAGTGAGACCCTGTCTCAGAACACAAAACAAAACAAACGATAATAAATGTTCACAAAGATATGGGGGTAATCAGATCCTCATACGCTGCTGATAGAAATATAAAATCGTGCGGCTGTTTGGGAAAACAACTTGGCAACTCTTTAAAAAGTTCGACATTGGCGGGGTGCGGTGGCTCCTGCCTGAAATTCCAGCACTTCGGGAAACCAAGGCGGGTGGATCACGAGGTCAGGAGATCGAGACCATCCTGGCTAGCACAGTGAAACCCTGTCTCTACTGAAAATACAAAAATTAGTCGGGCATGGTGGCAGGTGCCTATAATCTCAGCTACTTGGGAGACTGAGGCAGGAGAATGGTGTGAACCCAGGAGGCGGAGCTTGCAGTGAGCCAAGATCGTGCCACCGCACTCCAGCCTGGGAGATAGAGCGAGACTCCGTCTCAAAAAAAAAAAAAAAAAAAAAAAAAAAAAAAGTTCAACATTAATCTACCATGTGACCCAGCAATTCCACTCCTAGGCATATCCAGGGACAGCACTGAAAATGTCTTCACACAGAAACCTGTACACAAATATTTATAGCAGCATTATTCACAATACCGAAAAGGTGGGAATGACCCAAAGGTTTATCAATTGATGATGAATAGATTAAACAAAACATGAAACAGCCATATAATGGAATATTATTCACCCATATAAAGGAATGAAGTACTGGTATGTGCTACAACATAGATAAGCCTTAAAAACATTACAGTATATCGAAGAAGCCAGACACAAAAGACTACATATTGTAGAGTTCCTTTTATTTTTATATTTTTTAAATTATTTTATTTGAGACAGGATCTTACTTTGTCACCCAGGCTGGAATCCTGCAGCCTCAACTTCCTGGGCGCAAGTAATCCTCCTGCCTCAGCCCCCACAGGTAGTTGGCTACAGGCACGCACCACCACGCCCAGCTACATTTTGTACTTTTTGTACTTTCACCATGTTGCCCAAGCTGGTCTTGAACTCCTGAGCTCAAGCAATCCACCGGCCTGGGCCTCCCAAAGAGTTAGGATTACAGGCACGTGCCACTGCACCCTGCCAAACAGTTCCTTTTATACAAAATGTCTAGAATAGGCAAATTCATAGAGCTACAAAGTAGATTCGTGGTTGCCAGGGCCTGGGGGAGAGGGATGGAGCGTGGTTGCTGATGGGCACAGGCGTTCTCATCTGAGAGTTGAATGCAAAACCTTGTGCATATAATAAAAACCACTGAATTGTACACTTTAAAAGAGTGAATGGTAATGCATATGAATTATATCTCAATTTTAAAAATCAAGCATCAAGCAAGCAAGCAAGGAAGGTTCACCTTGCAGGGTCGTAGTGAGACATGGGAAGGGGCTCTGATGCCTCTGCTGCTCATAGGGGCCTGTGGGTCCACCTTTCTCTCCGCCTAAGTGTGAGTTCCTCAAGGGAAGGACCTCCTAGAACAAACTCGTCTCCTTATCCAAGTGCCTGGCATGGGGCTTAGCGCACAGTAAGTGCTCCATAAACCCCACTGATTGCATGGAGACGATGATGCTATCTTTTTGTAAGCCAAGGGGAAGACATTACAGATTAGCACCAACACCTGGGTGTGCAGTCAAGAAATAAGTGAATGAATCTGCAGAGCTATCGAACACATCCTCTGAATGAACATTTGTCTCCAACAACAGTCCTGCTCCGTGAGCAGAAGATTCAGTGAAGGAACCTTTCAGAAGGTTCCCCTCCAAAAAATGACATCAGAGAACATGAGCTCAAATCATCTCTCTACACATTTTTTTTTAGGAAAAACAAGGGGGCCGGGCGCAGTGGTTCACGCTTGTAATCCCAGCACTTTGGGAGGCCAAGGAGGGCGGATCACGAGGTCAGGAGATCAAGACCATCCTGACTAACACGGTGAAACCCCGTCTCTACTAAAAATACAAAAAAATTAGCCGGACTTGGTGGCAGGCGCCTGTAGTCCCAGCTAGTCGGAAGGCTGAGGGAGGAGAATGGCGTGAACCTGGGAGGCGGAGCTTGCAGTGAGCTGAGATTGCGCCACTGCACTCCAGCCTGGGCGACAGAGTGAGACTCCGTCTCAAAAAAAAAAAAAAAAAAAAAAGACTTCCTCTCAAACTTGGCTTTTGGTCAGTGGGGACCTACAAAGGTTCAATGTGTATATCAAAAGTGGTATTTCTGTTTAGGGCCCATTTACCCTAGCCACAGCATGATGTTTGTTCTCAATGACTACAATGTGTTCAGAGTTTGAAAATCCAAATGTCATAAAAACTTTAAAAGAGATGCAATTCTTGCAGAGTCAAGTGGACTAAAACATTCCTGGTAAAGAGCTTACAGTGGATCATTCATTTGAATTTGAAAAACGTAGAAATGAACCTATCAAACACCAGCAAGCCCTATGGAATAAAACTATTGATGCAATTAAGAGAGCTGAAGAGATTAAACAGAAATGCCAAGCTGGCCAGACGCGGTGGCTCACGCCTGTAATCTCAGCACTCTGGGAGGCTGAGGTGGGTGGATCACCTGAGGTCAGGAGCTCGAGACCAGCCTGACCAACATGGTGAAACCCTGTCTCTACTAAAAATACTAAAATTAGCTGGGTGTGGTGGCACACACCTGTAATCCTGGCTACTCAGGAGGCTGAGGCAGGAGAATCACTTGAACCCAGGAGGCGGAGGTTGCAGGGAGCTGAGATCACACCACTGCACTCCAGCCTGGGTGCCACAGAGATAGACTCTGTCTCAAAAAAAAAAAAAAAAAAAAAGGCAGCCTTAAAACAAAAAATGAGTTCATGTCCTTTGCAGGGACACAGATGAAACTTGAAGCTATTATTCTCTGCAAACTAACACAGGAACAGAAAACTAAACACCATATGTTCTCACTCATAAGTGGGATTTGAACAATGAGAACGCATGGACACAGGGAGGGGAACATCACACACTGGGGCCTGTCGTGGGGTGGGGGGCAAGGGGAGGGAGAGCATTATGACAAATACCTAATGCATGAGAGACTTAAAACCTAGATGACGGGTTGGTAGGTGCACCAAACCACCACGGCACATGTGTACCTGTGTAACAAACCTGCATGTTCTGCACATGTATCCCAGAACTTAAAATAAAAACAAAAGAAACGCCAAGCTAAATGTATAATGAACAGATTGAAGAAAAATAAAGAACTACAGAAAATCCAGGACATCAAAGAAATCAAGCAAAACATTTATTTTATTTGAACTCCTCTTGCAGGCAAAGGAAAGCCGTTGGAAGAGAAAGTGGTACAGCATTTACAACAGGCTGTGGACATGGAAAATGTCTCTTAAAAATCTCACTGTGGGCCGGGCGCGGTGGCTCACGCCAAGGCAGGTGGATCACGAGGTCAGGAGATTGAGACCATCCTGGCTAACACGGTGAAACCCCGTCTCTACTAAAAATACAAAAAATTAGCCGGGCATGGTGGCGGGCGCCTGTAGTCCCAGCTACTCGGGAGGCTGAGGCAGGAGAATGGCATGAACCCAGGAGGCGGAGCTTGCAGTGAGCCGAGATCGCGCCACTGCACTCCAGCCTGGGTGACAGAGCGAGACTCCATCTCAAAAATAAAAAAATTAAAAAATACAAACATTAGCCTGGCGTGGTGGCGAGCACTTGTAATCCCAGCTACTAGGGAGGCTGAGTCAGGAGAATTGCTTGAACCTGGGAGGGGGAGGTTGCAGTGAGCAGAGATCACGCCACTGCACTCAAGCCTGGGCAACAGAGTGAGACTCTGTCTCAAAAAAAAAAAAAAAAAAAGAGAAAATTCTATCAATACAGAAGTGAATTGTGGACATAAAATGGTCATGCCATTTGGATAATGGCCCTAGGCAGCATTTATGTAACAACTCATGACAAAAATTCACAGCTAGTGATATATAAAAGAAAATATTCTTTGCAGTTAAAAAAAAAAAAAAGTGACATATAAGGAAGATAATGAAGACACACATTAGTCATTCATCCCTCCTCCTGGCATCTCAGTTCTGTGCTCAGGGGAGGCATTTCACCCCAAAAGGACTCCTAGGCCCATGAGTAGTGTCTGGAAGTGTTACCTTCACAGATGTTTGTTCTGATTTTATACACTCAATCTACAGGAATAATTTCCTGTTAGACCTCAGCCCCCCATCCTGTGTGGGCTCTTAATATTGGCATGGCTGGGAGGCCAAGGCAGGCAGATCACCTGAGGTCAGGAGTTCCAGATCAGACTGACCAACATGGAGAAACCCTGTCTCTACCAAAAATACAGAAGTAGCCGGGCGTGGTGGTGGGTGCCTGTAATCCCGGGTACTCATGAGGCAAATCACTTGAACGTGGGAGGCGGAGGTTGTGGTGAGCCGAGATTGCACCACTGCACTCCAGCCTGGGTGACAAGAATGAAACTCCGTCTCAAACAAACAAACAAACAAAATTGGCATGGCTTCCAGCGGAGCTCACCTTGACCCCACTCATCTTGTAAATGGGGTCATTCTCTGAGTTACACAGTGGAATCCTTCTCCCGTCTGTCTCATGTCTGTCAGTTCTTCCCCAGCGATAGTCCCTGGAGTGGCCCCTAGTTAAGGGCCTTGACATCCACTCCCACACTCCAATTTTACAACCACCTTCTGCAGGACTCCCTGTTTCCCACCTCTCCCGTCTCTGTTTGGCCTGTTCCTTGAGTTCTGAACCCAAACTGGGTTCTGCCCGGCCCTGTAAGGTCCTCCTCAGGCTGGCTGACACCTAGCAGTCCTGCACTTGCCCAATGATAAGCGACATCTCAGGCCTCAAGCATTCACGCCTTTGCACATTTTATTCCCTTTGCCTTGAATGCTTTTTATCCTCTTGGAGATAAATAGTAAATTCCAAGTCAAATTTCAAGACTTTGGGCAAATGTTACCTTGTCTGAGGTCACTGGACTCTCCCAGGCAGGGTTGCCATCTCGCTTGTGTGTGCTCCTGCAGCCCTCCGGGCACACCTCCTTTGTGGGGTTGAGTACACGGCAGGGTTATTATCTTTTGGCACATGTTTTGGGTCTAGGCAGTGTGGCAGGTGCTCAGCTTTGTTGAATGACTGCATAATGAAGGGTGCATGATACAGGACAATTGTTTCTCCATCTTCTGATATACCTGGTTATTCAAACCTACATCCATTTTGTTACATAATGTCCTTGTATAAAATCACACAGGAGAAATTACTTTTGGAATTGGAAATAAGGAAAAACACGTTATTTCCTTCTACCATAGAACTCTATATTAGAGAGAGAAGCATGGAGTCCTTTGTGTTCCCCACCCCCTTCCCTTCTTCTCTTGCTTCCAAGAAGCTCAGAGCCAGGTTTAATGTTCATTCACAACAATCACATTAGCTTTCCTGAACAAAGTTTGGCTTTTCCTCCTCTTCCTGGTTTGGATTTTCTATCTTTTCTCTAATAACCTTTTTGAAATCGGGCAGTGGAATATGGAGGGGAAGGAATGGGTTCTGCAATCAGAGAAACACACGTTCAAATGGCCCTCACCTCATGGCTGTGCAACTTGAGCAATTTACTTAACCTCTCTGAACCTCTAATTTCCCTTTTATAGGGTGATTATAGGGAATAAGTTAAAATGTATGTACTGTATATAGCACATAGTAGAGGATCAAAACATGATGATTACACAGAGTGGGGCTATAAGTGAATAAAATAATTGAAAGTGTCACTCCAGGCTGACCTCTGGAAGAATAAGCAGCCATTCACATGAGAGGAGTTGGGAAGGAGCAAGCCCAACCTGCAGCCCCTCTCCCCTAAGTCGGTCCCATCACTAGGATCACTATCCAAGGGACCGTTTGAAAGATGCCTTCCTAACTGGGCTGAGAGATCAGCTCACCAGGAGTGGGCACATGTAGCACGTGGTTCCGCAGAGCAGGGCAGAGGGAAGAGAGATCCTAAGAGAAGGAAGAGGAGGAGGAGAAGGGAAGGGATGGAGGGAGAGGAGGAAGAAGAGGAAGAGATTGGGGAGCTCCTTGGCTGGATGTGGCCAGGCCCTGCAAGGGTCCTCTGTGCCGCGGTTGCTGAACTACCTAAAGCAGCCCTGTTTGCCAAAGCTCCCTTTCTGTTCCTTCCAGGGTCTTCTGGGAGGAATGTGGAGGGTCTGAAGGACACAGAGCCTGAACACAGACAAAGAAGTTAGGGCAGTGGAGGCCAGAGACAGTGGCTCACGCCTGAAATCCCAGCACTTTGGGAGGCTGAGGCGGGTGGATCACGAGGTCAGGAGATCGAGACCATCCTGGCTAAGATGGTGAAACCCCGGCTCTACTAAAAATACAAAAAATTAGCCGGGCGTGGTGGCGGGCGCCTATAGTCCCAGCTACTCAGGAGGCTGAGGCAAGAGAATGGCAAGAACCTAGAGACGGAGCTTGCAGTGAGTCGAGATCACGCCACTGCACTCCAGCCTGGGCGACAGAGCAAGATTTTGTCTCAAAAAAAAAAAAAAAAAAAAAAATTAAAACCCACAAGTGTCTTAGAGACCAGTGACAAATATGTTGTGCCCATGTTGTTCAGAAGGGTTCAGGGGAACCTGATGTAATTCGTGATACTGTATTAGGAAGTATGCCTCCCACTAACAGCTCTCCTTCTTCAAATCTAGTCCAGGGATCCTTCCTCAAACCTCTAGAGCTTCTACTCCTTCTCGTGATCCTTCCTCACCAGACTTGGAGTCTTCCGCTGCACCTCTTCCATCTCAACCTGTTCACCCAACACTCCCAGAAGGGCCCAGTCTCGCTAGGACACCCACCAAAGCCAGAAAAGAGGCTACTCCCCCTTAGGGAATTAACTAACAAAGAGGCAGGGACCATTTTAGTTCACATTCTTTTCTCAATGTCAGACTTAGCCCAAAGACTAAGCAGTTACCAGTTGACGTTATGCATTGCAGGGGACAGCAAAGAGGGAACTCTACAACAATAAAAAAAAAAAAAAGATTAATTTAGCAAATGTAACTGCTAAACAGACTGCATCCCTTCCATTTGTAGTAGGGCTCCCATCCCAGAAACTACAGCTCCTGAGCTAGTGCCTGCAGACACACAAACTGAAAGGGAGTGGGCAACTGAACAGAGATATTCATAAGACCCTAATGATGGTGGTGGACCCGAAATTCAAAATTTTTATTTTTATTTTTATTTTTTATTTATTTTTTTTTTGAGACGGAGTCTCACTCTGTCGCCCAGACTGGAGTGCAGTGGCGCGATCTCTGCTCACTGCAAGCTCCGCCTCCCGGGTTCACACCATTCTCCTGCCTCAGCCTCCCAAGTAGCTGGGACTACAGGTGCCCACTACCGCGCCTGGCTAATTTTTGTATTTTTAGTAGAGACGGGGTTTCACCGTGTTAGCCAGGATGGTCTCGATCTCCTGACCTCGTGATCCACCCGTCTCGGCCTCCCGAAGTGCTGGGATTACAGGCATAAGCCACCACGCCTGGCCAAAATTTTTAATACCTCAAGGTCATCAACACAAATCAATCCAAGGGGGTTACACCTAGGAAGGGGCACTCTTACGCTTTGGTCACATGAGCCCTTAAGGGAATAGGCTTAGCTACTACTGCAAAAGCAGACACTAGAGCGAGACCACTTTACTCTATCGATAACCCAGAAGGGAAAATAAGGCCACTTCCATTACTGATGCCAGTACAGAGGAGAGGAAGGTACCCAGGGCAAGACTGGCAGTTACACCTTCCCTAAGTTCCACTGGTACAAAGATTTAAGCACTTACTAGTCTTTATAGATACTTTCATGGGATGGACTGAAACCTACTCCACCAAAACAGAAAAGGCACAAGTGCCTCTTGAAAGAAATCTTTCCCCGATTTGGGTTACCTAAGTCACTCCAAAGCAACAATGGCTCCTCCTTTGTTGCCAAAATAACCCAGCAAGCCACTACCACTCTAGGAGTAAGTGGTCATTTACATGCTTCCTGGAGACCTCCGTCCTCAAGAGAGCCAGAAAAAGCTAATCATAAAGACGACTCTGGTGAAGCTCTGGCAAGAGACCTCCGAGTTCTTATTAAAGGGATTGCCTCTAGCGTTCCTCCAAGTAAGAGCGGCTCCCAAGACCAATCTCCAACCCAGCCCCTTTGAAATATAATATGGTCCTTTTGAGTCTTCACAGAGATGCCTTGTAAAGGCATTAGGAAAATAGACCAGTGGAGATCCTGCCTCTGAGGCAGCTCAAATTCTTCTGGGGACTCATTTTATTAGTCAGTCTGCTCCAGATATTAAGAGAAAGTTACAAAAACTGGCTGTAAGTCCCCAGGCACCAACGAAAGAGCTACTTAATGTAGGCTTCGAGGTCTTCTATAACGAGACAGAGTAGAAGAGGCTAAAAAGTGAAAGAGGGAAGAGGCAAGAGACATACGCCAGGCCTCTGATTATTGGCCCTCGCTATCAGAGAGAACAAGCCACCGTGTCCAGACCAAGCCCCAATCTGGGGACACCTGCTACACTGAAAACCAGGACACTGGCCCCGAAACTGCCAGGCCAAGGAGCAAAATGCCCAAAAGTCCACTCCACCTAGACCATATCCACAGTGCAGAGATGCCAGTCACCAGAAGCGGGACCGTCCCCAACTCCAGAGGGAGAGAGGAGCCTCCAGTTCCCTGATGGCCCTGACTAAAGACCGAGAAGCCCCAAGGCTAACACCGGCTGTCATTCAGTCCCCGTTACCACAGAGGAACCCAGTGACCCTGGACGTGGCAGGTGTAGCTAATTTTCTATTACATACAGGGACCAGCCTGTCAGTCCTTACCTTTTGCCCTTGACCCTAGTAGGCCAAACACTGCACTGCCACAGGAATTGATGAAAAACCCGGACCAGATACTTCACCCAACCTTTTTTTTTTTTTTTTTTGGAGTCTTGCTCTGTCTTTTGTAGAGACGGGGTTTCACCAGGTTGCCCAGGCTGGTCTCAAACTCTTGGACTCAAGGGATCTGCCTTTCTTAGCCTCTGAAAGTGCTGGGATTACAGGTGTGAGTCCCTATGCCCAGCCTAGAGGACAGTTTCCTTTTTTTTTTGAGATGGAGTCTCGTTCTGTCACCCAGGCTGGAGTGCAGTGGCACGATCTCTGCTCATCTGCTCACTGCAAACTCCACCTCCTGGGTTCATGCCATTCTCCTGCCTCAGCCTCCTGAGTAGCTGGGACTACAGGTGCCTGCCACCACACCTGGCTAATTTTTTGTATTTTTAGTAGAGACAGGGTTTCATCATGTTGGCCAGGATGGTCTCGATCTCCTGACCTTGTGATCCTCCTGCCTTGGCCTCCTAAAGTGCTTGGATTACAGGTGTGAGCCACCGCGCCCGGCCACCCAATCTTTAATTTGCAGACTCGAGGACTTGAATGCCTAACTCCCTTGTTGGGGAAAGCTTCCTACCCTCGTCGGGGGCTTCCTTAAAACCAATGAAACCAACTGAATCCCTTCTCATAGGAGCACTCTCAGTAGCCCAGCTGACCAGCATAACACACCACAGTCCAGAGAATCCAGGACATTGCCAGCTGGGTGCATCTGTCTAGGAGAAAAACTGTTTCCCGTACGTTTCCACAGGACTCTTCATCAACAGCTAAAGATCAAAAATCCTTTTGTAAGTCTATAGAAGACCTAACATTCATTCATTTTCAAGAAAAGACACCAACACTCCAAATAAAGAGATTAAGATTACTTTAACGTAAGATAGTCCCATCTCAGGTCTCCTATTTGTAGGAGCTCTTTTTGTTCTTCTGCTTGCTGAATAATGATGTGATGCTTCATTCTGCTACCTTTCATGGGACCTAAAATAGCCATCTTATTACTACTGACCTTTGGTCCTTGCTTTTTAAGCTCCATGTAAAGTCTGTGTCTTCTAGGTTACAATTCCACGTCAGAGTGATAGTTATGCAAGGATTTCAGCTTATCCCAGAGAAGGATATGACCCCTATCATTTTAAATCAAGCAGGAAGAGACTTTTGCGGGCCCTGGTCCTGTCTCAGCATGAAGCAGCTCCAGAAAAAATGACCCAGCCCTCCACAATTCATAAGAACATGGACCCAAAGTCTCCGAGGGGGAAAATGAGGTCGGTTAGATAGGGTGGTCACAGCCTCCTTTAAAGGGGAATGAACTTGCCAGATTGATGGAGAGAACAAACCGCCCACTGGTGCATGAACTACATCCGGCTCCTGGTCAGAACATTCTGCAGCAAAGAGGATGAACAGTAGAAGGGAAAATCCCCAAATTCACACAAGTACAGAAACCCATGATTAGAGTGTCCTTGGAATGACCTATGCTCATTTTAATGCTAAAAAACACACCCCTGGGTTAAGAATTAAAATGCTAATGAGACATGTGACTTGGTGTACTAGCATGCACACGCACATCCGGGAGATCCCGCTACATGCTTAACAGTAACGCCCATTCCCACTCCTTTAAGAATAATTGTGTAAATCTCCCATCAAGGGAAGCTCCTCAATGCCAGACGGAGCGATCTCAACGTACGTGTTTGTGTGTGTGTGTGTGTGTGTTAGAGATGGGGGTTTGCTCTTTGGCTAGGCTGGAACGCAGTGACACGATCTAGGCTCACCGCAACCTCTGCCTACACCTCCCAGGCTCAAGTAATGCTCTCACCTCAGCCTCCCAAGTAGTTGGGGCTGCAGGTAAACACCACCACGCCCGGCTTTTTTTTTTTTTTTTGAGACCGAGTCTTGCTCTGTCGCTCAGGCTGGAGTGCAGTGGTGCGATCTCGGCTCATTGCAACCTCCACCTCCCTGGTTCAAGCAATTCCCCTGCCTCAGCCTCTGGAGCAGCTGGGATTACAGGCGCAGCCAACCACCACACCCGGCTCATTTTTTTGTAATTTTAGTAGAGACGGGGCTTCACCACGTTGGCCAGACTAGTCTGGAACTCCTGACCTCAAGCAATCCACCCTCCTCGGCCTCCGAAAGTGCTGGGATTACCGGCGTGAGCCACCGCGCCCAGCCCATGCCAGGCTAATTTTTGTATTTTTGTATTTTTGGTAGAGACGGGGTCTCGCCATGTCGCCCGGGCAGGTCTCTCACTCCTGGGCTCAAGCAATGGTCCTCTCTCAGCCTCCCAAAGTGCTGGATTATAGGCATGAGGCACCGGGCTGGGCCACTGTCTCACCATCTTGGCAAATGCAGGCCACGAGCGCGCGTGTCCCCGGCCTGCCTGGGTGCAGGAGCTTCTGCCAGCCAGCTCCGCGCACGTGGATGCGCACGTGGAGAGCGGGCAGGAAGAAGGTGCCACGTGAGGGCTAACAGGAAGCGGGTGCCACGTGAGGGCTAACAGGAAGCGGGTGCGCACGTGGCCGCCGAGCTCCCCCTGCTGGCGGTGGCTGCAGGCGGTGGCGGCCGTGCGCGGGCCCCCTGGGTTGGAGCCGGAACTCAATCCCCAGGACCGTATCTTCAGCAAGGTTGGCGGCCCTGGAGTTAGGGACGCAGCTCTTGGGGTCCTCCCACCGCGCCGCCTGGGGAGCCTGCTCCTGCTTTCTTTCCCGGCTAGCCGGCCCCGTCCTCCCAGGCCGTGCGAATTCCCGCCACCCTCCCTCGCCCCCGGCCCCGGAGCCCTGCCCTTCCCGCCCTCCGTGGCCAAGGCTGCCAGGTGCGGGCCTCGCTCCACAACTCAGGAGGCAGGATCGGCGGCTCCATTTTACAGGTGAGGAAACTGAGGCCGAGGAACCGCAGGGGCCCGTGGTGGGCGCTCGGAGAGCCCTCGACTTCCCTGGGACTCCCGGCTGGTCCAGGCCCTGCGGGTCGGTCCCACCGCGTTCAACGGGCTGCTCTGTCGCTTTTCAGGTTCCTGCAACCCCGCGTGGCTCGGGTTCCACGTGAACCGGGCCCTGCTCTCCACAGGCCGGCCTTGATGGGGTGGAACTTTCCTTCGATTGATTTGAGAACTGGTGTATGCTTTGGTTGATGTGGTATGTTTTGTTTTGATTTTTAATGTTCCCCAGAGTGCAAAGGGCAGCTGGTGTTTTCTTTCCGGAAAGGCTTTCTGTTCCCGGCCCCTGCCCAGTTTGATGGATGTGGAGTTTATGACGCTAGAGACCGTTTTACTTTTTTGTGTGTGGGTAGAACTCATCTCCTTTCATGTTTCGAATTGTGAGCTCAGTCCTTGCTGACCGGAGCCGCTGCCCTCGCCAGCATTCCCAGGCTATTAAATATTTGTTTAAAAGGATGGATTTAAAACTTGATGTTAGGAATAAGGCATCTTGAAAAAGCAGTATTCGCAAAAACAGCACCGTTGTAATAGTCTTGAATTCATTTTGGCTCTTTTGACATCAGAACCCAAAGCACGTGGGATTCCGTAATTATTTGGCCTGATAACTACGCTTTAAAACAAATTATTTTTTCTTTTAGTCAGGAAAGTAAAAGAGAAAAAAAAAAAAAATGTTGAAATCTCACTGCGAGGCCGCCAGGGAGGATGAGGGAGGCCGGGAGGGCGGCTGAACGCTAAAGGCTGGGGCTGGGGTTTGCAGGACTTGGGGAGACAGGAGCCCAGGCGGAGGGATGTGCTGGACAGAGGGGTCGCCATCTGTGGGCTGCATTGTAGAGTGAACATGGCCAAGGCAAGGAGTTGAGCAACAAGATATATTTAAGTCCTGAACCTGGAAAGAATGTGAGATGGAGGAGGAACAGGTTCTGGCTGGCGGGTACTGGGCCCCAGGAGGGAAAGAGGGAACAAAGTAAAGTTCAGATGCTAACGCTATGTCCTGTTTGACTGGGGGGCCTTCACATCCCCTCCCACGCTGTCAGGACACGTCCTGTAGGCACTGGAGCAGGTCACACCAACCAGAATGATGGGTTTCCATCCATTCCGGGATGCATTTTTGCTCGCATTTTAACAGCTCTGAAGTTGGGCTGGGTCTCACAGTTTGTGTCTTTTTTTGTGTCATGGTTCATCACTTGGCAACTTTTTGTCAGTCTTAGTGGCACAGAAAGTCACAGTGCCTTAAACCCAGCAGCATCTTAGGGGTGATGAAGGAGTCAGCCATGGCCTGAGTCCAGTAACTGCAGGCAGGACCCAGAGTGGGAGACGCCTCAGCCTGCACCCTTGTGTTATGGAGGTCTTGGTCTTTGAAAGTGCTTGTTTCAAGGCATGTGAGGGAGGGGACTGGCAAAAGCCTGAAACAACAGAGACACAAGTGAAAACCGTGTTACTTTGTGGTTGGGAAAGAGAAGACACAGTTGGCTGCTGCTTCCCCCTTCCAGGTGAAATTGGAATGCTGTATAACCACTGGTAGAAAGCACCTTTGGGCCGGGCGCGGTGGCTCAAGCCTCTAATCCCAGCACTTTGGGAGGCCGAGACGGGCGGATCACGAGGTCAGGAGATCGAGACCACCCTGGCTAATACGGTGAAACCCCGTCTCTATTAAGAAATACAAAAAAAAACTAGCCGGGCGAGGTGGCGGGCGCCTGTAGTCCCAGCTACTCGGGAGGCTGAGGCAGGAGAATGGCGTGAACCCGGGAGGCGGAGCTTGCAGTGAGCTGAGATCCCGCCGCTGCACTCCAGCCTGGGCGACAGAGCGAGACTCCATCTCAAAAAAAAAAAAAAAAAAGAAAGCACCTTTGAGTGAAAGGCGTTTTGCAGCAGCTAGAATCAGCTGCCCACTGAGCAGGCAGCCCTGGCCCAAGAGCCTGATGGACAGCCAGCCAGTCTGAATACGCTGATTGGGCCAGTGAGCCCCAGGCTTTATCATCCCCTGGAGTGTTAGTGAGCCCTGGGTCTATCCCATGACAGAAACCTCCTGCTGCCAGTAAGCTCCTCTGGGGCAGAGACCGCATCTTCCTCATCCTTGAGGTCCCAGTGCTCAGCATACTGCCTGACACATAGGAGATGCTAAATTGGGGTTTGTTGAGCGGGAACTGTATTGAACAGGTGGGGCAAATTGTCTTCCTGGTGGCGGAGTGAAAGTTTTCATGTACCACTTCGGCCGGGCGCGGTGGCTCACACCTGTAATCCCAGCACTTTGGGAGGCCGAAGCGGGTGGATCATGAGGTCAGGAGATGAAGATCAGCCTGGCCAACATGGTGAAACCCCATCGCTAATAAAAATACAAAAAATTAGCTGGGCGCGGTGGCACGTGCCTGTAATCTGAGCTTCTCAGGAGGCTTAGGCGGGAGAATCGCTTGAACCCGGGAGGCAGAGGTTGCAGTGAACCGAGATCGTGCCTTTGCACTCTAGCCTGGACAATAAGTGAAACTGTCTTGGGGAAAAAAAAAGAATATTCATAGCAGATTTATTCATAATACCTTGAAATGAAGTAACCCAAATGCTCATCAACAGCAGAATGGATAAATAAGTAGTAGTTACTCATATGATGAAATATTATATAGTAATAAAAATTACCGAACTGCTACATAAACTACTATTACAGGCATATAGCATGCAACAACATACATGTAGCAGTAGTTCATGTAGCATGTTGCATGCTACATGTGGCTGAATTTCACAGGCATAATGTTGAACAAAATATATGCAAAAGTGTACAAAATTTATGATTTAGCTGGGCGCAATGGCTCACACCTATAATGCCAGTACTTTGTTAGGCCAAGGCGAGCAGATCGCCTGAGCCCAGGAGTTTGAGACCAGCCTGGGCAACACAATGAAACTGTTTCTACAGAAAAATATAAAAATTAGCTGGGCACGGTGGCACATACCTGTAGTCCTAGTTACTCAGGAGGCTGAAGCAGGAGGATTTTTTGACCCCAGGAGGTTGAGGCTGCAGCGAGCTGTGATCACGCCACCCAAGTCTGGGCAGCAGAGCGAGACTGTGTCTCAAAAAAATGTATATACGATTTTACGTATGTGAAGTTCAAGAGCAGGCAAAATAATTGATGGTGATAGAGGCAGAGTAGTGTTACATTTAGGGTTATTAACTGGAGGAGGTACTTCCAGAATGTAAGAAATAAGCAATATCTTGATCTGGGTCATGGTTACCATATGTACGTATATGCATATATATATACACAGACACACATTTATACTAAATGTACATATATGTACATAAAAATCAATCACGCTGAACACTTAAGATTTGTGCATTTAGAGCCAGGCATGGTGGCTCATGGAATCCCAGCACTTTGGGAGGCTGGGGCAGGAGGATTGTTTGAGCCCAGGAGTTCAAGACCAACCTGGGCAAGGTAGCAAGAACCCTGTCTCCACAAAAATATTAGCCAGGCATGGTGGTGTGTGCCTGTAGTCCTGGCTGCTCAGGAGGCTGAGGCAGGAGAATTGCTTCAGCTCATGAGTTGAAGGTAGCAGGGAGCTATGACGATAATAGTATACTCCAGTCTATGTGACAGAGAGAGACTGTATCTCTAAAATAAAATAAATTAGATTGGGTACAGTGGCTCACGCCTGTAATCCCAGCACTTTGGGAAACCAAGGCAGGAGGATTGCTTAAGCCCAGGAGTTCAGGACCGTCCTGGGCAACATAGCAAGCAAGAACTCTTTGTCTCTACCAAAAAAAAAAAAAGTAAAATTAGCTGGGTGTGGTGGTGTAAACCTGTAGTCCTAGCTACTCAGGAGGCTGAGGCAGGAGGATTGCTTGGGCCCAGGAGTTCAAGGTTGCAAAGAGCTGTGATCACGAAACTACACTTCAGTCTACGTGACAGAGACAGACTCTGTCTCTAAAATAAATAAATAAATAAATTAGGCCAGGTGCAGTGGCTCATGCCTGTAATCCCAGCACTTTGGGAGGCTGAGGCGGGTGGATTGCTTGAGTTCAGGAGTTGGAGACCAGCCTGGGTGATATGGTGGAACCCCATCTCTACAAAAAATACAACTGGGCATGGTGGTGCACACCTGTTGTCCCAGCTACTTGGGAGGCTGGGGTGGGAGGATGACTTGAGGCTGGGAGGCAGAAGTTGCAGAGCCAAGATTGCACCACTATACTCCAGCTTGGGTAACACAGCCAGACCCCGTCTCTAAAATAAAATAATTATTATTATATATATATATAAAATATGTACATATACTATATGAATATACATGTACTGTAAGTTATACGTCAGTAAAAAAGTGAAGAATGTATCTTGCGTGGATTATAGATCCAAATGTGAAATAAAAAATAATAAAAATTCTCAAAGCTGGCATATGAGAATATGTACATGACTTTGGAATAAAGGAAGGTTTTTTTTCTTCTTTTTGAGACAGGGTCATACTCTGTCGCCCAGGCTGGAGTGCAGTAGTGCAGTCCCAGCTCACTGCAGCCTTGACCTCCTGGACTCAGGTGATCCTCCCACTCAGCCTCCCAAGTAGCTGATACTGCAGGTGCGCCACACCATGCCCAGCTAATTTTTTTTTTTTTGAGACCGAGTCTCGCTCCGTCACCCAGGCTGGAGTGCAGTGGCGCAGTCTCATTCACTGCAAGCTCCGCCTCCTGGGTTCACGCCATTCTTCTGCCTCAGCCTCCTGAGTAGCTGGGACTACAGGCACCTGCCACCACGCCCGGCTAATTTTTTGTATTTTTTTTTGTAGAGATGGGGTTTCACCGTGTTAGCCAGGAGGACGGTCTCGATCTCCTGACCTTGTGATCTGCCTGTCTCGGCCTCCCAAAGTGCTGGGATTACAGGCGTGAGCCACTGAGCCCGGCCCATGCCCAGCTAATTTTTGTATTTTTTTGTAGAGACGGGGTTTCACCATGTTGCCCACACTGGTCTCAAACTCTCGGACTCAAGAGATCTGCCTTTCTCAGCCTCCGAAAGTGCTGGGGTTACAGGTGTGAGCCCCTATGCCCAGCCTAGAGGACAATTTCTTTTTTTTTTTTTTTTTTTTTGAGATGGAATCTCGTTCTGTCGCCCAGGCTGGAGTGCAGTGGCACGATCTCTGCTCGCTGCAAGCTCCGCCTCCCAGGTTCATGCCATTCTGCTACCTCAGCCTCCTGAGTAGCTGGGACTACAGGCACCTGCCACCACGCCTGGCTAATTTTTTTGTATTTTTAATAAAGACGGGGTTTCACTGTGTTAGCCAGGATGGTCTCGATCTCCTGACCTCGTGATCTGCCCACCTCGGCCTCCCAAAAAGGACAGTTTCTTAGACAGGGTACAGAAAGCACCAACCATAGAAGAAAATGTTGATAAATTGGCTACATACAAGTTAAGGACTTTTCTTTATCAAAATATACCATTAATAGAGTGAAATGAGCCTTTGTGGTTCATAAGCGTCATGACTGAGTGTTCACATGCGTGTGTGAGATGTGCCACCCTGAGACCTTATTACGAAGTCAATGTATTACCCATCTGAGATTACCAAAAAAAAGAGAGTGGGTTGGGCACGGTGGCTCATGCCTGTAATCCTAACACTTTAGGAGGCCGAGGTGCGTGGATCCCTTGGGGCCAGAAGTTCGAGACTAGCCCAGACAATGTGGTAAAACCCCATCTCTACTAAAAATACAAAAATTAGCCAGGCGTGGTTGTGGGTGCCTGTAATCCCAGCTACTCAGGAGGCTGAGGCAGGAGAATCGCTTGGACCCGGGAAGTTGCAGTGAGCTGAGATCGCACCACTGCACTCCCACCTGGATAACAGAGTGAGACTCCGTCTCAAAGAAAAAATGAAAGAGAAGCCATTCAGTGGAATAAAATATTTGCAGCACATATAACTGATCGAGGGTTCATTTCAAGACTGTGTAAAGAATACTTCACACATCTAAAATGGGCAATAGACTTGAATGGGCACTTTACAAGAGAAGATGTGTATATATGCCCACAAAAGTTAAAAATGTAAAAATTGAAAAAAAGATATCTAGGTCAGGATACCATGTGAAAAGGTGCTCAACCTCATTAGATCCAGGGAAACCCAAATTAAAAAATGCAAGGAGGCTGGCTTGGTTGCTTATGCTTGTAGTACAGCATTTTGGGAGGCCAAGGTGGGAGGATCACTTGAGCCCAGAAGTTTGAGACCAACCTGGGCAACATAGAAAGACCGCACCTCTACAAAAAATAAAAAAATTGGCTGGGCTTTATGGCATGAATCTGTAGCTGTAGCTACACAAGAGGCTAAGTTAAGGCAGGAGGATTGCCAAGAGTTCTAGGCTGCAGTGAACTATGATCACACCACTGCACTCCAGCCTGGCTGACAGAGCAAGACCCCATCTCCAAAAAAACTTTTTAAAATTAAATTTTAAAATACGTAAGGAGACCGGACACGGTGACTCACGCCTGTAATCCCAACACTTTGGGAGTCCAAAGCGGGAGGATCACTTGAGCTCAGGAGTTCTAAACCAGCCTGGGCAACATGGTGAAACCCTGTCTCTACCGAAAATACAAAAAGTAGCTGGGCATGGTGGTGTGTGCCTGTAATCCCAGCTACTCAGGAAGCCGAGGCATGAGAATTGCTTAAAACGGGGAGGAGGAGGTTGCAGTAAACCAAGATTGCACCACTGCACTCCAGCCTGGGTGACAGAGAGACTCTGTCTCAAAAAAACCCCACAAGGAGACGCTGTTACGCACTGACTAGAATGGCAAACATTTAAGATACCGGCAATCCCAAGTGTTGACAAGGGTGGAACAGGAGAACTCTGACATGTGGCTGGTAGGAGGATAAATTCATTCTACCACTTTAAAACTGTTTAGCCGTATGTACCGTAATGGACGTACCTATTCCCTGTGACCCACCAATTTGACACGTAGGTACATTCTCAACGAAATGTATGTGACTCAGTGCAGTCCCAACTCACATCAGTCAGAATGGCTGTTATTCAAAAGTCAAAAAAATAGCAAATGTTGGCGAGGATGCAGAGAAAAGGGAACACTTAAACACAGTTGGTGGGAATGTAAATTCGTCAAACCTTTATGTGAAACAGTATGGAGATTTTTCAAAGAACTAAAAATAGAACTACCATTCAACCCACCAATCCCACTACTGAGTGTCTTCCTGAAGGAAGACAAATTGTTATATCAAAACGACACTTGCACTCGTATTTATCACAGCACTAGTCACGATAGCAAAGTTATGGAATCAACCTAAGTGTCCATCAACAGATGATTGGATAAAGAAAATGTGATATAGGACAGGTGCAATGACTCACGCCTGTAACTGCAGCACTTTGGAAGGCCAAGGCGGGCAGATTACTTGAGGTCAGGAGTTTGAGACCAGCTTGGCCAACATGATGAAACCCTGTCTCTACTAATAAAGTACAGAAATTGAGGTTGCAGTGAGTTGAGATCGTACCACTGCACTGCAGCCTGGATGAGTCTCAGAAAAAAAAAAAAAAAATGCCTGGGCACGGTGGCTTACGCCTGTAATCCCAGCACTTTGGGAGGCCGAGGCGGGTGGATCACAAGGTCAGCAGATGGAGATCATCCTCGCCAACATGGTGAAACCCCGTCTCTACTAAAATACAAAAAGTTAGCCGGGCATGGTGGTGTGTGCCTGTAGTCCCAGCTACTCCAGAGGCTGAGGCAGGGGAATCGCTTGAACCCGGGAGTTGGAGGTTGCAGTGAGCGGAGATCACAGCACTGTGCTCTAGCCTGGGCGACAGAGCAAGACTCTGTCTCAAAAAAGAAAAAAGAAAAAAGTGATACGTACACCATAGAATACTCACGCAGCCATAAAAAAGAACGAAATCATATCTCTTGCAGCAACAAGAATGGAGCTGGAGGCCAGTATCCTATGTGAAATAAGTCAGAAACAGAAAGTCAAATACCACATATTCTCACAAGTGGGAACTAAACGGTGGGTACGCCTGGATATACAGAAGGAAGCCACAGACACTGGGGACTCCAGAAGCGGGGAGGTTGAAAGTGGGGGTGAGGATTGAAAAATTACCTGTTGAGTATAATGTTCACTGTTCAGGTGACAGGCACACTAAAAGCCCAAACCTCAGCAGTATGCAGTATATTCATGTAAGAAACATGCACATGTACCCTCTGGATCTATTTTTAAAAAATGTGTGTGTGATTTTGTGTATGTAAAAGGCAAGGAAGATGATGTTCGTAGAAACATTCAAACATGTGGTATGGTGCATGTCAATGTACAGTAGGGCCAAACACCTAATTTTCTGAGAATCCATTCTGCGCCAGGCCGTGGCTGAGTCATCTCGGATGAGACAATTTCTGTGCACTCAGGTGAGGAGAGAAGAGAACTAAGTCATCAGTGTGGAGGAGACGCACGTGAGGATGAAGAGGAGTAGTTGAGAAGTTGTGTCGTTTCTTTTCTGTTAGCAATGACAGGTTTTCTCCTCTGATGGACTTGAAAGTGCTCCCTCTTGCCGGTCCCCCCCGCCCCCGCCCCCACCCCACCCGCCAGTGATGAACTGCTGAACTTGCAAAAACCCTTGCAGAGTGCCCTGGGCTTCGTGATCTTGAGAAGCCGCCAAAACTGGAACAGCAGAAACTGTCAACGCTTGAGTAGAACAAAGGCCGGTATTATGCGTCCTACACGTAGTGGGCTCTTACATTGTTAGGATGACACAGAAAGCACTTGTGCTCAGAAAAGAAACTGATTTAAAAAGGAGGAAATACCCTCCCTCCTTCCCCCTCCCCCACGGCACGCAGCCTTTGCTGTGTGGCATTGTTCTTGGTGCATCAGCAGTTTCTGCTGCTTCTCCTGTTTTATTCTTACCCTCCCTGTGGACGTTGCAACACTAAAACCTTTAGTTGGTAGAGTTTTCTCGTCTTTGGCAAATATTCCAGATTCGTTTGAGATCCCC